>NC_043969.1:31644852-31847352 GCF_902148855.1 Sphaeramia orbicularis | reverse complement strand
GTTATAATTTTTAGCTGCAACTAGTGGAATATATTTTTTCTGTTCCACTGACAGTCTCACATGCAGTATCATCTCCATTTTCATCAAATTTTCATTGAAACTTTTAGATGTTTTTCTAGGTCAAACCAACTTCTCATCTCCTCATCTTACAGAAACTGTTACTAAATTTGACCTCATATATTTCATCTTTGGAAATACTGAGTCTGGTAGAAAATAAATTGGTGAGCACAGTGTTGGCTGCAAAACATTTGTAATGATGTACTGCCAAAGTTTTTATAGTAATAGAAATTTTCATTCATTGTTATTATTTAGTCCCTCAGTTTGGTCCAGTTCATTTTACAAGTGTGTAAGTAGTTTTAGTCTTTGAGGAATGGACTTTTGTTTGATTTTTATTTAGTTTTAGAGAGGAACGCCTTCATTTGTAGAAGCTGAAAAAGGTAGTATGAAAGAATACGTGACATTGATCACAATATATAAAACCACTATTTCTTAAAATAAGGAACCAGGCCATTATTGTGTCATCTTTTTTATTGGGGGAAAATTGTGTGGGAAACATAATGAGAATAGTAGGGGGAAACCAAAACGAAACTCATTTTACATGCATTTTTATTTTGTCTGTGTTGTACTGTTTGTTTTGGTTTTCACAAGTGGCTTTTCCATTGGATATCTGTGAAGAACTTTACCGATATTTACTAAATGCTGAAAAAACAGTCGGTTTTTCCATTAAATCACAAATGTGATGAATTGTTTATTTATTATCATGAGATGACACGAGAAGTCATTCCATAAACATGGCGATGAACATAAATATTACTTTGATTCACAGATATATTCATTATTATTATTCTATATTACCCCTCTATCCCATATGAAATTAAAAAATGATTCAGTTTCCTGGCTCGTCCACACATACCGCACCATGTTTCTTTTAAAACTCTTCTTCTTTGCTTGTTGTAACATTCGTCAACAAACTTTTTTTTTTATTCACATGACTCTAGTTGCAGAAAAAGGTCTTTCCATTGCAGTTTTGTGTGATTTAACAATTTCGCTACACCCAAAAAAATCACCTCTTGCCAGCTCAAAAACTTTTCATCAAAAAACAAGAATTTTGGTGAAATTGTCGTTTTTCCGTTAGGCAAATTTTTACACGCAAGTTAAGTTCATGCAATTTGACAGTCAATGGAAAAGCGACCATTGTCATTTTCAGTTGTATTTAAATTTGCAAAATTACTGTTTGATCCCTATTGTTAGTACAGTTTTTCATCTTTTCATGGTCAACAGATATGACCCATTTGGATGTTCAAAGGCTCTGTAGTGAACTTGGAGACATTATCATCTTCTACAACACTGATTCACCAGTAAAACCCACGGAGTTTGATTAATGACAGTGGATGGAGAAACTTGTTTTTATGTTTAATTAATGATATAGCTAACTGAAAAAATAACTTTTTCTTCTGTTTTCTCAGTTTTTGATATAGAAAACCCTCAACTTTAATTTAAGATTTTATGGACGTCTTCATGATTAGGGAAATTAAATACAGGAAAATACCTGATTTTCACCTAAGAATGCAAAATACTGAGCTTAATATTTAAATAAATGCTGATAAGTCACTTAGGAAAACTTAAAAATCATTTAGGAACTGCCACAAAAGTAGCACTGGGTCTTTATGGGTAGAGTATATAACCCTGGTATTGGGTCAGAGAACTTCAGTGGACTAAACTTCACCTTTACTTTCATGTTTCTCTGTTTCTTTTGTGTCGTTTGTTTCTACTTCATTCAACTGCACAGCTCATGTCTCCGTCCACATACTTGTCCGGGACTGATGGAGCCGAGCCACCGTCTCTCCTCGTCTCTGCTCCACACACTCCTCCGCCTCTTCCTCGACCCCTCCAATTTGTCCCATACATTACCTTACAGCCCTGTCCAGACGAACCAGTGCGCCTGGAGCTGCCTCTGCATGCAACGGCAGCAACAAACTACCTTATAAAGACAGGTATTCACACTTAGCATAAAGCACTACTGCACAGTGTAAAAAGTTGACACACACCATTGAAATGATACAGTTAAAGTCACGGTTTTGAACAGACGCCATAATGTGAGTATGTGTGCTCTGGTCAAGTCACAGCGATGGCTAATGTAACTAACACCGCCATCCTGTTCATGTTCACAACAGCAGCTGCACACTAAGTTTATGTGAAGATGAGTCCATGGTAGACACACCCACACTTACAGTCTTACTCTATATTTATGTAGGTGTCTTTTTTCTTTCTGCGATCTGAGCTAATGAACACGCGCAAGGTTCCACGTGTGAAGATTTGATATGAAGTGATAACCATAGTTTGGCGATAAGTTAAGACACTTTCATTAAAGAATTATTGCTCTGAGAATAGAGTTGAAAGTCAAGTCTGTATGTAATATATCAGTGTTGCCGTTTGTTTTCTCTCTCTGTCATTGCCCGGAACAGCAGTGATGGAAAACAAACACATCAGCACTTGGCATTCTGAACCCTTAAATTGCCCTCCCTCCAACCCTCCCTCTCTCTTTTTCTCTTTCATCCTTCTCCCAACAGTACACTCATTCTGTTCTTTCTGGGGTCCCCTGGCTATAGTACCCATAACTCACCCTGAGACACCAACACCCACACCATGCTCTCACTAACCTTTATAGAGTAGCCAAGACACAGCCAGAAAGAGGGAGAGACAGGGCAAATACTTTCTCTGCCGCTCTCTCTGGGCCTCAGGCTGGAAAACTACAGGGGAAGATGGACTAGGGGAGTGGGATCCAGTTCAGTTCACCCTGGGCACTGGAGACAGAAACTGTAGAATGATTGGAGGCACAAGGGGAAGAAACAGAAATGACAAGGAAGTGAGGGTTAAGGTTGTTAGATTGTGCGATAAGAGGCCGAGAAGGAGGGAGAGAGTCAACAGATGTAGAGAGATAGCAATGCCAGAGGGTGCCTGTCTGTCTCCACAATCGTCTATGTGTCTGTCTATGGCGGATTTATGTGTTTGTTTGTGTCTTCGTCCTCAACTCTGTCACTTCCGTAATGCATTCCATATTTTGTACCGTCACCAGCAAGAGCTCATACTGGCTCTCTATAGCATTTCAAAGTCTCTTTTCTCTTCCCTCTCCCCACAGACTTGTCAATATACATATCATAACCCCTAACTGTTGACTTCTATAGAGGCAACATTTGCTTTAAAATAAAAAAATAAAAAAAAACATAGTAATTACAGAAGTATGTGATGCCTTAAGTGCACACTCAGTCACATTGGGATCTTTTGGTTTGGCTGCATTTGAGACCATTGCTGGAATTTGGATGAGATATGTGGTCATGTGTTTGGTCATAGTTATTCAGGTATACTTTGTGCCATACAATTATGTGGTTTTATTTGTTTTGGTGTAAACAGTCTTGTATGATGAAGATAACACTGTTGGACCGGCTGTTGACTAGATGCCAGGAGTCAGTTGGATGGTAGAGGCCCTGATGAAATAAACAGAAAGAAGAGTGAAATGTGATGTGAAAGCAGGACAGACTTTTTTTGAATTGTCAGCTCAACCTTTAGCCTTCATAAAATCTGAATCACCAAGGCAGGCAAAATGGGTAATTGCTCTGTGGGAGCCCCAGGCCACAAATCCACATATACTGCATGTCAATTAAGTTACTGTATTGTTACTCATTAAAAATTTGTTTGAGAATTTGCACCGAGTACAGTAAAAAACAAAACAAAAAAACACCTGCATTGTTACCTCATTGTGTATAGAAGTCTAATGCCAGACGACACTTTAATAGGTTTTTCTTTCTTTTTTTTTTTTTATATAATATTTTATTTTGCGGTTTTCAGTTATTAAAACACACACACACACACAGAAAAAAAACAAAAAAACACAAAGGCTCAGATATGTGTAACAACTGATCAATTAATTAACTAGTCAGTCCTTGTTCAAAGAAAGAAAGAGGAGCAGAGGCTGAAGACAGTCACTGGTACACAGATGTACTCCCTAGTCCAATTTAACTTCCTCTGATTATGCAAGAAACAGAGTCCAAGCATTTGAAAGAGTGTTCACAGAACAGGTCCTGAAAGACCTGAGCTTTTCCATCTGTATTAATGACATCACATTATTGACCCACACTTGAAAAGATGGAGGATTTGAAGACTTCCATTCTTTAACATCAGTCTCTTAGCGATTATCATTCCAAGTTCCAGTGGATGCTGTAATGTTGCAGGTACCTGCTTTTTCTTTCTTTTTAATGCCAAGTTTAGAAACAGCTTTTTTTTCTGTTGTGCACAACTTATTATCTTTCCCAAACAAGAAATCAATCAATACCTCTTGCAAAAGGAAAATGATTTGCATGCAAAGTATTATCCTTTGTGCAAGTACAGGCAAGTTAGTATTTTCTGAGAGGCTTCCACTGTGATCACATGGTGCTTATTGCTAAATGAAGTTATGTATAATCCAACTATAACAAAGAAACTGCTATCAAACACGGATCCAGATGGCATCTCTCCAACAGTAGATTACTGTTGGGTGTCTTGACGCACAATGAAACTGATGGTGGACTATGCATAACAGGAACTTGGAGGCAATGAAGTATATACATAAGGCATAATGTAAAGGCAGAACCTGAGGGGAACAGCAGCTATAGAGGCCCAGCAGCAAACCTGATCCTTCAAAAAGATTAATCTGCCATGGATCTAAATCAGCAAACAGCAGAATCAAGCGGGCCTAATGTGATGGCCTCAGACACACACGATTGCAAAAGCACTGTTAAACTAAATGATGACAAACTTGTGTGAGTATTCGTAAGGTCACTCCTATGAGGTACCAGTAATGACTATACATCAGGGAGGCAGTCTGTGGTTTCAGTCCCCTTACTGTACGTTCCACCTACACTGACTGATCTGTGCATATGGGCACGGCTTTATCAGAGTCACTTGAGTGCTGCATAACAAAGGGAGTGTTTGGAGAATGGGTATGCACTGTATTGTTGTAAATGAGTGTGACTGAGAGGTTAGATACCATATGGCAATGAAGTCATCTGGCCTGGCCCTTCTCTGGAAGCCCCACCCGAGCCCCAGTGAGAGACACAGGGCGCTGAGACTAAGGCAAAAACAATTTTTAATCGATTATGATAACCACCATCTAAATCAAGTCCCCTCTGCTCTCCTTTCCTCCCCTGTTCCACTCCTCCTCCACTCCTTCACCTCTCCCACTCTCATTTATTCAACCCCACCCCAGGGTATTCTGCTTTCTTGGCAGAACACCGGAGCAAGCCACCTGCAAAACTTCCCCCCCTTAATCACACATATTCAAGCACACACACATACATAAATGCACACCAATCACACACGAAATGCAACTCTCTCAATCAGTCAGACACATAAGACAGCATTCATAGACATTGCAACATGCATGTGTGTGAATGTACGCGCAGTGTTCACTGTTTACTCTTGAGAGTCTCTTAACTCTATTCCAAGATGTGGATTTGTACACGTGTATAGTTTTTATCAGCATATCAGGACCAGGCTACATAGTACTTTTTTGTACAGTTTTAGCTCTTAAATAACTCACAAAGATAACACTTTGAGATACACAAACAAGTGCAGAACTACCTTTGGCTTTAACAGATGAAACACATCTTCAAAAAATCAACCTAGGAGACAAAAAGGGATTTTCCATCATAAATTTACCATCTCTTTTTTTCAAAGTGGCCATTCTTTGCCCTGGTTGCTCTTTCCTTCTTTTTATCCTTCTCTGCTCGCTCCCATTAACTGTGTTTATCTTTTACACTCCTTTTTACATTCACTTTCTGCTTTCTCTACATCTCGCCCTTCTTTCAGGCACTGATGGATGCCTGGATTTTTAAACTTGACCCTAAGCTGTCAAGTAATGTCAGATTTACCATTTACAGCCTACAGAGAATGTAACCTGATCATATTAATATCTGTGGCTGCAGGTGTCTGCAGAGGAAGGTCTACATTGTAAAAAAGAAAAAGAAAAAAAAGAAGAAGAAAGAAAGAAAAAAGAAAGACAGAAAAAAGGATGGCTGTTGATTTGATTTCCAATATTCAATCCAAGTGTTACATTACAAGCATTGAGAAGACTAAGATATAATCCAGTTTTGTCTCAGGATTCAGTAATAATTCAGAGTGTGATAAGCACCATGCCACAGCTGCATTAGTCCTTCTCTACTGTCCCTGTGATAAATGTGCCAAATCCCATATGGCCCAAGTTACGAGAAAAATGAATGTTACACTTTCCATGGTTTGAAATGTTTAAATTCCACACTGTCATCTCTTGCAGGACCTGTATCTCTGCCTGATGTACTAGAGAGGCTGTGCTGACAGGAACGGCTGAGGCAGCCTCGTAAATGGGTCACGTTGATTTGCCATGGGTCATGAGAATGAATTGAGTCAATTTAGCAAAAAGTAAGACAAAATGTCAGAGCTGAGCAGGCTCTCGCTGGGCCGCTCACACTGTGTAGTGTGCATAGCAGAATGTCGCAGGGCGCTGGGCTGACACGCCTGTGTTTGACTGATTATAAACCAGCGGTCGCTGGGTAGTCTCACTGCTCTCTTTACTGCTCAGGACAGACACATGCGTTGTGGATGGACTCGTTCAGTGGAGTTATAGCTCATCCTGGCCGACTGCCTCGACTGAATGGGCGCCCAGGTTGGAGGACCTGTTTACAAAAGACAGAGCCGCACCTTTATTGTGTTTACTCTTGGTTCATCTGAAGTGTGTGTACATACACACGGCAGAAAACTCATCAAGTGAACAGTTTACAGGATGGGTATTTTACTGTCAGAGCAGGTGCTGCTTGATTGTGTACATGTGTGTGTCTGTACAGTAGCAACGTTGTCTAGCTTGCCTTAAACCAGTTAAGCTGTGTTCTCGATATGCTTATGATTCCTATTTACTTAAACTAGTTGCAAGAAATAATCCTAATAATAATCTAATAATTTACACAATTGAAGTTTTTTTTTTTTTTTTTAGCTAAACTGCCCAAACCCTATCGTGGTCTTGTGTAAACATAATATTCTGCCTGTTTGATTTGTCTGTATTCATTAAGTGATATAACATTTGTCACATTTGCATATAATTGTATTTTACAGATAAAAGTCTAGAGAGACTAAATGTGTTACTTTTTTTTAATTAATTCATTTTCTGTGAAGAGATAATTAATTGTTACTTACTGTTTACAACAACAAAACAGCACTGCAGGCCTACTTTTACAACTGCTGTGATTCTAGATGGAAGTACATGTTTGCATACTTCATCTTTTTTGACAAACACAGTTGGAAAACATATCCTGAAACCATATGCATTGTCATGTCTCTTCTATCCTCAGCCACAAAGTCCAGGGATTGTTTCATCACTGCCTGCTAACCATCTTACCCTGTAGGTCTGGATCCACACACTGTGAATGACCAGAGGGCACAGGCTCTGGGGAGGGACCATGTTTCATCACTCAGTGTATTCCTTAGGTTCACATCCCAGAAGGCAGGGGAGGATTTGTAATGAAATGGCTGTGGCTCACATTAGTATGGAGGAGGGTCAGAGTAAGAGACAGTACCACAGTGAATCCAGCATTCCTATTGAAGCATCTGCTAAGGTCATTCAGACTGGGTCCAAGTCTGAACCTGAGGCTCAGGGCTTCATTCAGGGAAATCTGGAGGAGATTTCCCAAATTGGAACGCAAGGCCTGGAATCACTTCTCTTTGACGCTCAGTGTTTTGTTATGATTGGTAGTGTCTGCCATTGCTGATTTTCTAATGTGTTACAGAGAGTAAGTATGTGAGGATGGATCTGTGATCATGAGTGCTGTTTTAGAAGCTTAGTGCTCGCTCTGTGAACTGGAGCAGTTGCAACCACAAAAAAACCACATGAGACCAGAAGTAGTGACGCAAGACGCACGCCGGAGCAAAGCCTGGGAAACTGTGTCACTGAAAGTGCAACAGTGCAGTCTACATCCTCTTCAGATCTGTTTGTGTATTGTAATGGAACAGTTATATATGTATTTGTTAATCATGTCTACAAGTTATAGGCTTTATGTGGTAATATAATGCATAGTGTGCACAATATAAAATGTACATATGTAGAGACAAAGCTATCACAACAACTGTCCGTATGTCGGTGATGGTGTTTGTTTTTCTCCAAATAAATCCCTTAAATTATTCCAAGGATTATGTAATTCAAATTTTTTTATGGTCATATTATTATTAAAAGCAGGAAGACATAACCACAGAAACACTGGAATTTAAAGAAGCTTAGTAACAGCTTAATTTGTTGTTGCAGCCAATTTATCTCTGCTGTAAACATTTATTTACAATACTTCATATATATATATATATATATATATATATATATATATATATATATATATATATATATATATATATATACTCCTAAGACCCAGGACATGTCAGCAAAGTACAAGCTTTTTTTGTTTTTTATTAAATAAGTGCCTATATTGGAAACATCATGATGCAACAGTTTTTTTCAGATGCAGTTTTTAAAATTTTTATGGAATGTCCTTTGTGGTGGACAGTTTTCTTTTTTCATTTTGTATAAAGTTGTGAAACTCTTGTCCACAAATGTGGACAGTGGGTCTTAGGAGTGTATATATATATATATATATATATATATATATATATATATATATATATATATATATATATATATATATATATATATATATATATATATATATATATATATATATATACAGAGTAAAAACCAGTTGGTTCACACATACCTTCAGGTCCACGGGTGAAACCTGAAAGAAAAAATCTGCTGTCCACACAGCAAAACTGTGGGTTTTTCTGTTTCTGTGGGATATCCAAATCACTATCTGTGGCCTGTGAACACATAAGCTTGACTGCAACATTAACACATACTTTTTTGCTTGTTAACATTGTCATGAAGTCTATTTGTCAGAAACTCACTACAGGCAGCTTAAGGTACTTTTACAATGATATCAACACACTTTTTCTATTTAATTTCTTCTATGACATATATTAGTTCTGTTTAAGTAACTTTCTTAAAATGTGCAGTTCCAAGAAAGATTAATAATAATTCATAAATTCTGTGCCATGATGATGAGATTTGATGGGCTGACCAATATGCATGTCAGCATTAGTTCTACAGAAGCTGGATTATGCAACAATATAAAGAAAAATTGTCATGATGAGCACTGTGATAGTAATGAATTAGCACTAACTGTAATACTGAGAAGTGATGACACTCTTTGCTCAAGACAAAGGTAAAATAACAGACATACATTTGAATAGAAGTTGTTATTTATTCCAGCTTCAGCTTTACAACACAAATAGATGAAGTAGCATCAAGCAGTCACTTTTCTGGTTTTAATAATTATGACACTTTCACTTACTTCAGATTAACACAAGACTTTGCCACAAAACACATTCGAAGTTTGAAACCTTTGAAAGAATGTGGTGATGACAACCAAAGTATTCCTATTTTATTGTTGAGTTTAGTAAAAATTACATATATGTATTTATTTATTTATGTTTTTAACTTTATTTAACCTTTATTTAACCAAGCAAGAAATATTAACAAAACATTCTTATTTACAACTGTGGTCTGGCAAAAGGCAAGTCCTTTTGAGGCAGAGGGAAAAGGGAGCTAAAACAACAACAACAACCAAACCAAGTTTAAAACTAAACAAACACGACAATCAAAACACTAGCATATGTTAACATATCAACAAAATATTCACAAAGGCACAGCTAAAATACAAACATAAAACAGCAAGAGTAACAGGACAGGCTAGCAGCAGCATTGTTCTTTAAAATGGTCAGTGAGCGGAGCTTTAAAGTAGGTCCAGGTCTAGGAGTTGTGATGATAGATTGCATCTTCTGGGTAGTTTTTATTATTATTATTTAGGACTCTCATGCTTCTTTTTTTTTTTTTTTAATCTCATGCTTCTATGGGCACGGCCTGTTGGCGATATTGAGGATGAGACTTTATCTTTGGGTGGACAGCAAAACTAGTATTGCTGAGAAGTCTTTGCTTAAGAAAATGTGGACAGAACAAAATCTTGCCATTCATGTCTGTAAAACTTATGTTGGGTAATATGAGGACAATGAACACACTTGAGATTTTATGACCTTCCAACTCAAACCAACAGCAGAAAAAGTACAAACATCGATTTTTAGACTTAACTCGTTGCAGTTATAGTTAAGACTATGATCAACACAAAATGTGCATGTGAGCTTTTGTGTTCAGTTGTGTGGTATGTGTATCAGTATTTGAGGGCATGGGTGTGTGTTTGCCTGTGAGAGGCCCAGTGAGTGGGAGAGTCAGGCTCTGCTGGGACTCACAGCTGCTTCATGGTGCTCTTCCAGGAAGAGCTGCTGGACTTGTTAGTGTTTACTGGCAGCCAGTTTGTGTGTCTGTGTGTGTATCTTTGCATCACTGTGTTAGGCTGGGTGTTGGTCCATTCTTGTTACGCCACTTGTGTTCTTCAGTATTTACAGAACAGGACAGTGCATGCTATAGTTGAATATGTCAAATATACGGCATGTAACTGGACAAGCCCGAGCTTTAATGAGCAGTGAATTCATCTTATTCTGGAGTTTTCATGTGTACAGTACCGTCCAAAACAATCCTCATACTTTATTTAATTAGAATCTTGAACCACAGTTGGGTTAAAATGTTAAGTCATTTATAAAACATGAAATAAACTTTTATTTCATTGCTCAAGGACATGATTGCGTAGAGCATTCTCGCTAATACAAGCAATGCAGTAATGTTTAAAATGTTTTTATATAACAGTCACTCTTATTGGATCTCAAGATATGTAAGGACTTGAACTGTTTTTGGAATTGCAACCAACACAATAAATCTACAAACGTTGGCTTTAGGCTATCTTCCACCACAACCATGTGTAGAAAGTGCACCTGAATTTGTTCTGCTACTGATAGAACCACTAATCTAATTTTACCCCATTTGTTAAAGAAATAACACTCAGACTTTGAAATTGGCAGTTTGTCAGGTGACAGATACCAAGATGTACAATAAATGGATTTGTGATCTTTTTAAAGCCTGTTTAACATGCATTTTGCGACAGAGGGGTGTATATCAGATGGAGTGTGTACACTAAAGGTAAATATACAAGAATGATAATATTTGGCTCAACTTATGTTAACACTATTCATTAAAAACATAAAATTATGAGATTCTTCAATTACTTTTATTTCCTGCTTTATACACAGCAGGGTAATGAAGGTATTACAACCAAAACATGAAACTCTCAGGCTTTTCTTCTTTTTCTTCACTATCTTTATCAGACTGACAGAGACTGAGTAAATATTCCACTGAATATATATTTCTACAGGAGGAGAGTTGTGAATGTGTCATGACAGTGTAAGTCCCTTCAGCTAGTCTTCAGCCCCTCATGGGTCTTGTCACACTCTGAAAGGCCAGAGGAACAGACTAAACATGGTGAGACTGGCCTTTCTCCTCGCTAAGCTTAGAGGTGTCTGGGCCAGGTGCACATGGACTCCACAGCCCTTCAACGGGGCAGTTGTTGTACAAATGTGTGTGTCTTTGTACATCTGTGTGAATGTATTTCAGTGTTCATCTTTATTTTTCAGAGGATGGTTTGGCCTAATGAGGACATAAATAATTTAATCCTCAGACCTCACTTGTTACTCTCCTTACTTTGTCTCCATCAGCAGCTTTCACACCTGTCAGTTTTATCTCATCTTTATTGATAAATTGATACTTTATATCACTGCTACACTTTATATCACTTTTTCACTTTATATCACTGCCCTGAAATGTGTAAATACAATCAGAAGTCTTTCTTTACAGTACTGTACAGGAAGTTCTTTTAGAGGTAGTTCTTTAGCAAGTGTCTTTTAAAATATATATACTAACTTTAATGTCTGCCTGGTTAGTAACCCACTTTTTGTTTTGTTTTGGTCTATCTGTTTTTTGTCTTCTTGTGCTGTATGCAAAGCTGCTGAATACTTGAAAAATACTTGGGATTAATAAAGTATCTATCTATCTATCTATCTATCTATCTATCTATCTATCTATCTATCTATCTATCTATCTATCTATCTATCTATCTATCTATCTATCTATCTATCTATCTATCTATTTCATTGCAGATCTTTATTCTCAAAAAGTTTATTTTGCTTTTCTGATTCATACCACAACTACACATTGAATCTCACGGACTCATCTTGTGTTCCAGATTATGTTCCTAACAATAGCCATGTTTTCACAAAAAGTGAATTTGTTGCAAACTTTTGAGTAGCTGTTATCAAGAAAATGCAATTTACATGCATTTGGACTGAAAAAACTATTGTTTCAAGGCGTCAGAAGGTGGCGCTGTAGGCTGTGATGCAGATGGCTTTAATAAACAGATCAGAGGAACTGAACCAGAGCATCTGGCTGATGTATCTAAAATTTATTTAATGTTTTCCACTCCAATAAGGAATTATTTTTCTCCTCATCAGTACATACTACATGTTGCACTATCTATATCCATATTATAAAAACTAAGTGGTCTCTGTGTGCCTGCGTGTATGTGTGTCTGCTTTATAACTGATAAACTGAACAGAGCTAGCCTTTGCCTTTTGGAGTACTTGTGTGTTTTGGGTCAAGGATCAGACAGTCGAAAACAGCTTAAAGAGGGAATGCATATACGTCACTTCCCCCCTGAGCCACGCCCCTCGAAGTCAGACTGAGTGGCAAAAACAAACCTGCTCAACATGGCGGAGTATAGCAGTAACTACAGCGAGACCGGGAAAAATGTGGAATATAACATGGAATTAAAGGCAATTGGACTCGACACGGATCCATACAAGCTACCAAACAACAAGTGGTGTACGAACATTGACATGTGGACAGAAATCACGTATCCTGACATTTATATGTACCTGATTTCAACGCCGGGAAAATACACAATGCAAAGGCTGAAAGCATAGAAAAGCCAAGGAGTTGTTAACATCCTCGACATCGTTAATTAGAGGATTACAGCTGGTGAGTGCTTTAATTCAACATACTATTGTTCTGGAGGTTTTATGTCAGTGCAGACGTATTTTCTTGGCGGTGATAGCCAAGGTAAAGGCCCACCAGTAGTGCTCACAGTTCACTACTGACTTACTGTAGTTGAACCCTTAGTACTGACCCAAGTGAGTGGATGATCTACTGGTACTGTGGATATTTAAGTAGAGTTAACATCAAATACTTGATCCAACACAGCTACAACAGCTTTGTGCTAGAGTACCCCCTTATTTGGAAAACTACGTTAGCCTCAGTTTAAGCTAGTTTACAAATTATGTAGAGCACGAGGTTCAGAATCACTAAACTGAAGACAAAAACGTTTCAGTTATGAAATATAAAACTAAATGACAGATGCTAACATTGAGAGCTTTACTGAGAAATTATGTTAGCCAAAACGATATGTAATTTAAGGTATGATTTTACGCAAGAATGCAGCATAAATTAACGTTACCTGACACAAAATTGGCAACCACAAATCCAGGTTTGGTTGCCTGGATTCCAGTTATTTCTACAAATTGCAGCGATCCATCTGCTTCTTCTGTCTTTGGCTTTAGGTTACCACTAAAACGAGAGCTCCGAGTGCTTTTTAACCCTTTCATTCATGAATTATGATATCCTTACCCAATATATTTTTCCTGAGTGTTTTTATTCCTTTTTAGGCATGAAAAAACAATGCAATTGAGGTTGTTTTTTTTTTTTTTTGTTAAGAAGTTAGAAAAATGGCCACTCTATGTATTTAATTTTTGAAACAAAGAAACATGTATTTGAAATTTAATATCAGAAAGTGATATGGAAAACTATGCAATAAAAACATTTTTAATGCTGCTAATCAGATGTTTTCTCACAATTTAACACACTCTAATACTAGTTATTATTAATTTCATGGAGATAATACACAAAAAAAAAAAAAAAAAAAAGCGGTTACAATCTAATAACAATTAGCAATTGATTTACAGTTTAAAAAAAAAAAGCATGTCACTGCAGATCAGGTTTATCAAGAACAGCAATGTTACAGTAATGGTATGAATGTCAGTATATGGGATGATGCATAAGCATCCACTGTGTTGACTGAAATGCAAATAAACCAACAAAACTCATGAATATACAAGAGAACAGCAGTAGAATAACTGTCCACTGTTGTGACCACTGTGCATGAAAGGGTTAAACCTATTTGTGCGATCAATGGCACAACAGCTCTGCCCCATTTTTTAGATTGTTCTAAAGTTTTTGCAGTATTCAAGCCAAAGCTGCTACTCATCTCCCGCTTTCTGCCACTCAGTGGATGGAGCTGCGGTGACTTCTGCTAGCGGTGACGTCACGTGCATACCCTTTATTGATACGACCAATACTTTTTGAGTTAGTAGTTGTTATTAAAATTACATAGGGCTTACAGGCAGCCCGTGGACGAGTCCATTCACAGCCGCAAAAGGGGGGAGGCTGGATCCGGATCAACGGAACCACCGGGACCCGACGGGAGAACCGAGTCCGGCTGTGATCACATACTAATGAGGTCAATATGGTTGTTATTGTGGCCTGGTTCCACTCCGCCGGTCCCAGTTAGACCCGGCCCGTAAATGCCCCCTTCCGGACCACTCCCCCTAGCTGTGCAACAGGAACAGACCGTTCCGTGCAGACTCAGATCAGACGGAGCGGAGTTCCGCGAGTCCTGACGTGAAGTGGCAGTGAGTTACAGTAAACCGTTGTGTTCAGTCTTGTGTAAAAGTCTTTGGTCAAAAAATGAGGACCATTATATTTTTTCCAAACCTCTGTGTTACATCTGTAAGTTCAGCTCCCCAGTTTATCAACTCCACTGCTTCTAGAACCCTTGGATTCCCACGGGTCAATGCGCTAGTCATTAAATATCTTTTCACTGCAACCATGATCTGTGAAGGCACCATACTCAGCTGATCAGTTAAGAGTCAGAATATATATTCAAGAAAGGTGATTCCACTTTCCACTTTTACTCTTGAAACAGAGTCAATATCTCCATAGTAGGACATTTTATAGCAGGATAGCAGGCAAAAGCAAGTCGCTAGGCCAGTGGTTCCCAACCTTTTTTGGCTCCTGACCCCAGACATTCAAAATGGAGACTTTTTGTTTCTAAAATTAATTTGTTTTTGATCATGTAATGGTTTGCTATACTATGTTGTAAATAAACATTAATTTTAGACGACATTTAGATAGTATAATTTATATTCTTCTGGACGGAGGCACAAAATAATAATAATGGATTGGATTTATATAGTGCTTTTCTAGACACCCAAAGCACTTTACATTATTGACCCATTATTCATTCGCTCTCACATTCACACTCTGGTGGTGGTGAACTACATTTGTAGCCACAGCTGCCCTGGGACAGGCTGACAATTTGCGCCTACAGCCCCTCCGACCACCACCAAACATTCATACACCAGTGTGGGTGGCACTGGAGGCAAGGAGGGTGAGGTGTCTTGCCCAAAGACACAATGGACTGACTAGGACAGAGCGGGATTCGAACCGCCAACCCTTCGGTTATTGGACGACCCGCTCTACCACCTGAGCCACAGCCGCCCAAAGCCAGGTGTAGATTACTGCACAATGTGAGAATTTTATTTTCCGTGGTCAGGATATGTACAGTCTGTCCAGCTTGTATTTACAAGGCTGACAATTCATACTGAACAAAAAATAACTCAAACTATGAATTATGAAAGAGCTGCAGCATCTGAAACAGACCACAATGAACATTTGAAAGATAAACAGTACCACAGTGCTTCAGTTTCAGCTTCACAGTTTGTCATGTCTTTTATGTATTGGGATTGTCTCTCTAAACTCAGCATATATTTTTTATTAGTAAGTTTTTATTTTTGTCAATTACTGGAAATTTCCCATTTGAATTCCAGGCGACCCCACGTGGGGTCCTGACCCCAAGGTTGAAAAACACTGCGCTAGGCTATAGGGATGCTGTCATGGCACTAGGTGCTTTTCCATTGACCTTTAAATTGTGTGAATATAACTTGCACATAAAAGTTTGCCTAATGGAAAAACAACAATTTTTCCAAAAAGCCCTGTTTTTCAATGAAACATTTTTTGCACTGGCAAGAGGTGGTTTTTCAGGCGTAGCAAAATTGGTATGTCACGCAAAATTGCAATGGAAAGATCTTTTTCCGCAACTAGAGTCACGTGAATAAAAAAAACAAAAAACAAAACAGATGTTGACAGATGTTTCAACAAGCTAAGAAGAGGAGTTTTAAAAGAAACATGGTGCAGTACGTGTGGACACACCAGGAAACCACATCATTTTTTAATTTTTTAATTTAGTACAGGATAGAAGGGTAATATATAGGCCTACTAATGAATATATCTGTAAACATGATATTTATGTCTGTTGCCATGCTTATGGAATGATTTCTCATGTCATCTTGTGATAATAAATAAATCATTGCATTTGAGATTTAATGGGAAAACTGACATTAACCACTTCTGTTTTTTCGACATTTAGTAAATATTGGTAAAGTTTTGCACAGATGTCCAATCGAAAAGCCACTAATGTCTTGTTTCCCAAGTCCTTGATTAACACTTCACCATATGAGTGGCAGGTCAGTCACAGCACATGGATCCCAAATGTCTCAGAGTGGGTCAGAGGTGAGCTATGGTGGTTTTATGATAGAACCCACCAACATGATTTATGGGCAGGTTTTTGTGTGACACAGGGCTGCATCCATCCCACGTTCCACTAGTTGAATAGGTCTGGACTAAGACAAAGTCTGAGATTTAACAGCATGACCCTTGCCAAATAGTGACCCTGAAACAGTGTATGAAAACTTCCAAGTGTTTTTGAATATAAAGTGTTTACATCATAATTAGTTACTTTATTATAAACTCTTTTATGAGGGTAGCCTCCTTGTAAAGTGTAAAGTTAGAGTTATGGTTAGGTATTCAGTTGTAGTGATTAATGTTTTGGTAAGGGGCTGGGGGATTCATTATGCCAATGGAGTGTCCTCATAAAGATAGTAATACACGACTGAGTGTGAATGTGTTCCCCCTCCAGGTAATGTGGACAGAAATGTGATCCCCACTAGGACATGATGTCAGTTGAAAGTCAGTGTCCAGTGTGACGGAGGGGTTTCATGTTGGTTCTCATGGAATGTTGAATGTTTCCCTTCACTTAGCGTCCGTATTTTCACTGGGTTTTATGTTTAAAGGAATTTCCCTTGAAAACCCATTGCATAGCACAAAAACCACAAGACGTGTGTGTGTCTAACAGCTTGTGTGTTTGAATGTGTAAGTGGTCAGTCACTAAGTGTGGATATTTGCCTTTCTGTGCTTTGGAGGACAGGCCATTCTCATAGAGAACACAGAGAAATGAGGAAATTCCTCCAGTCTAATGAAAATCGTATGTTCCTCTTGTAAAAGAAGGTCAGACTCATTTAAAAAGGTTAGGATATAAATTAGTTGATGGTTTATGATGAGTTAGCAGGATTTCATTTATAGTATGTATGGCTTGTTTTTCTGTAGGTTAATATAGTATTGTTTGCTGAGGTCTGATACTGACTTACCCAAATTTTCACACCTAAAACATTAACTTTAACACCTAAAACATATACTTCTTTTAAACCTTTGCATTATTAGCTTACTATATATGGCCCTTTCACACCGGAAAATCCAAGTTTGTGTCTTGGATACATTATATACATTTATTATAGTTAGTTGTGGTTTCACTTTTTCTAATTTTCAGCATGAATTTTACATGACATACATCCCCATGTCATCACCCACTTTGGCTTTTTCTCCCTGCACATTACATTAGTGGTGTAAAGATTCACCAACATAAAGATGATAAAGTTCAGACTACACTGGAACACAGACCCCTAAACTGATCCCGATTTTAAGATATGATTCATTTAACTGGAGCTGTGCTGCTAATTCTGTCTTGCACTGTCTTGTATAGACCATTCAGCTTTTTAAAAACATGTAATGAAACTCACAAGAATAGCATGAACTGTTTTTGATTTAGCACATTCCAACTATATATCGGAGAATGACTGGCTATTTGCACGATTTGGAGGTTAATGATGAAGTACAGTGGTAGCCAAACAAAACATAATGTTCACCTGCAGAGACATCACGGTGAAAGTTGTAATGCAGACAAAAAAAAACATGCGAAATGTATAAGGCAGATACAAGGATGCTAAAGACTTTTTGTACTGCACAGCATTTCCGCTGGTGAGGTTTTGCCGTGGCACAGCACCACATCAAAATCCATGCCACCACACCAAACATTTCATACAAAAAAAATCATCACCATCGCATTAGACTTACTATACATATGTATAATACATAATAGGCCAGGACAAATGTCAGTGAAAGTTTGTGAAGCTTCAGGAAGTGGGGAAAAGATAGCATCCGCAACTTCTGTGGTGGGGGGCATGGACTGCACTACCCCGCCCCGCACCGCACTGCACCACATAGTATTGTAAGTACCCCCCCCCCCCCCCCCCCCATTACACTGCCACACCAACAGATCAATTCCACAGAAAACACTGCTGCAGCAAGGTCATCAGTACATCTATGTACTACTTTATTTCTATGGACTTAAAACGTTTTCATGGAGTTGAGAACGAGGCTTATTTCAGTTTTGTATGATTTTTGGGATATGCTGATTTGTTACATATAAATCTGGATACTTATATCCTTGTATGTGGTAAATGGACTGCACTTATATTGCACTTTTTCCACACCTTCATGGTGTCCAAAGCGCTTTACAAAGCCTCACATTCACCCACACACTCAGACACTAATGGGCGGCTGCTGCCGCCATGCAAGGCGCTGCCAGGCCCTACTGGGAGCAATTTGGGGTTCAGTGTCTTGCCCAAGGACCAGGGCGTAAAATTTACTTTTTACCTCATCTGCCATTGGCTAGTGACCTCCAAAAATTTATCGGCCAAAATTATTTTTCACCGGCCAATAAAAATTACATGCCTTATTTGACTTAAAATAATTGCCATAGGTTTTTATTATGAAAATCCAACTTAAGCATCACTAAAAGAATACAGTTATGCACAGATCAAATTAGATTATTGCCATTTTATTAGGTTATATGTCATTTCAAGGTGACTGCTGCATCATCATGTAATAAAAATATTCAAAAGTGCAACCTTTGACATTGACTGAGTCAACTGTCTGTCACAGCTTTAACAGGAACATTTATAACCTGCAGGAAAAGGGACAAGAATAAAAAAAAAAAGTCAACTGGGATTCAGTCTAAATTAAATTAATTCCCCAGACCATAGACATTTGTCTAGAATGCTCTATGAATACTAGGGCTGGGTAAAAAAAATTGATTTGATCGATTTTGGATAGATTTTTAATTTTGCGTTATTGAGTAATAATGGATAAGATCAATTTTTCAGAGCAGGGCCAGAAGTACCTGACCCGGGTACCGCTGCACCAAGGCTCGATCTCGGTTTTGGCGCAGGACAGTCGTGGAGGAGGGGTGGGGAAAACCTCCTGGCCTCTAACTCCAACCCGCATGCAGTGTGGAGGAACTGGCTGCCTAGTCAGGGGAGGCTTTCCGTGGCGGGTCGTGGAAACCAGTCGTTCTCATATGCAATTCAAAATTTTCTACCAGCCACTAGCGGGTGTGTGTTTTTGTTTTACATGCTAAATTAATTTTTTACCTGCCACTGGCGGTTGGCGGATGTTAATTTTATGCCCTGCCAAGGACACTTCGACATGTGGACAGTCAGAGCCAGAATTCAAACCGCCAACCCTTAGGTCATTGGACAACCCAATCTACCAACTGAGCCACAGCCGCCCAAAATACTAGTATCCTGGTCGCCCATTACTGGTGCCTGTGATGTTTACAGCATAACATGTTATTAATTGAATGTGACATTTCGGTAGCTGTTGTCTAACTTCAGAATTAATGTGGTTATAAGAAATGAGGCCTGAAGGAGGTGGATGAGGGTATGCAACCATGACTGATGGCAAAGGGTCGTCAAGATGGATTTCAGTGAATGGTTGTAATGTTAATTCACTTTGTGATATTTCTGTAGTAAATTTCTTTGTAACTAGACATGCACTATTCCTGTTGTTACTTGAACTGTTGTTGGACTTGAACAGGTCAACATGTGAATGCTTTTTTTTTTTAATCTAATCTGCTAAAAGTGGGATGCTTTTGATGCCATTGCTGTGTTTGTATTTCTATTACATCATTTACCACCTGTGCAGTAATCCACAATTGTCAGTTACTGAGATAAAATGTGTACATGCAACAGTATCCTGGTTACTATCAGACTACTCCAGGTGAAGTATAAGCTGTTATCTGTGGAACTGAAATTGGGATATGATGTTAACAAACTCAAACATAGGATATTTGAAAAATCCCACAATATCATGGATACTGATGTATATGTAAACACAGTCATGGCAAATTCTGTCAAGCCCAAGTAGAACATCTCCTGTACACAACACCCTGCTTTGTACATCAATGGTGGCCAGTGCAGTGTGGAAGGAATGACAACCAAGACCTGGATGCTATGTGCAGGAATGAAAAGAATGCCATGTCATTTTAATCTAGTTTGGAAAAGTAACAACTATATTAAGCAAATGTTCATATAATAAACCATCATTTGGTTGGTTCAGAAGGTTTGACTTTTTTGTCTCATTTATGGAGGTTTTCACACCAGTAGTTTTGACACATATCTAATAGAAATGTTAATTAAATTTTCTTAATGGGGGGGGGGCTTTGATTATTTTGACGATATCCATCCAACAGTCTTACACCTTAAAGATTAATACTGGTTTTCACGAACCCTAGAGGGAGAAATATCATCCCATGTAGTACCTAAACATTCCTCTTTTCTTTATTTTTTCTCTTTTTTTCTCTGAATACCTTTAAAAAAAAATTGTGGCTAACCCTGTCATGTTTCTTGTTGGACAGGTAGTGCAAAATGATTGAAAACATCTGCTACTGTGGAAGAAAAAGTAAGCTTGAGGGCATAGGTTTGCATGTGGGTGGTAGGGACATATTTGTGGAACTCACTTGTATTATCTCCCAGATGAAGTCTGTTTGAGCACTACTCATGTACTCAGAGAACTGCAGTTACAAGAACTACTATTTTACTCTGTATGCACTTCATAGGAACAGAAGTTTGTTCACGTCAAGACGATTTGTACTTTGTCATGCCATTTCACAACCCACAGTGTCATTAATGTGAAAATGCAAGAAGTCAGAAACCACATTCTTTTAAATTAAACTTGATAGTGAACACTAGACTTTCTTCTGTGGAAAGTCTGGTGTTAGTCAACCATGTTAGATAGTATTAAGTAGCCGATAATGTCTGACCTGTAGAATGTCAGGTTAGCAGCAGCAAAAACAGCAAAACAGGTGGATGTATCAAGTTACAAGAGGATTTCCATGTATAAATTCCATTAAAATGTCATGATTAATTATTTTGTATGCAGGAAACAGCAAAAGGTTAGATAAGAGGAGCACACTGGTAAGGACATGGTTACACATTCAAGGTTTCAGATGATGTCCTAAATACAGATTATAGACTTAAGAGTTAATTAGTTTCAAAATCTCCAGATAACATAACCACTGAAAATCAATGTATTTGGGCTCGACTTTTATTTTGGAAAAAAACTCATATTAAAACAGCTCTCTTAATCACATACATCACTCATTACTTAAAATTACCACCAAAGAAGACTTCATTAGAGAAATATTTATATAGTATAGGCCTGTACATTTTAACTCTAATCCAAAAAAGTTTTGACACTGTAAAATATAAATAAAAACAAAATACAAGGATTTGAAAATGTAATAAACCCATATTTTATTCACAATAGAATGTAGACAACATATATAAAAGGTTAAAGTGACAAAAGGTATCATTATTTAAAAAATAGGACCAACGGCCCTGTGGCTTATCGGCCAAATTAAAAGCTTTGGGAAATGTATCCAGATGCCATTTATTATCGCCTACTTATGTGTATTTATTATATTACAGAAATGGCCCATGTTTTGGTCATATTCCAATCAGATCAGTAAAAAATTCAAATTTCAACTTGATATCATTGATACTTACTGATTTATTGTATCAATCCACATCCTATCTCTTATAATGGGAAAATTTTTCAAAGTTGCACCAAATCCAGAATCAGATCTGGATCGAAATAATTGCAATACCTTGTGTTGAAATCATCATAAAGAAGCTGTATACCAAGTTTGAAGTCAATCAGAACTGTAGTTTGGGAGAAAAAGACGATTGAAATTTTTTCCCCATAAGAGCCCATGATAAATTTTCTGTAAGTTGCTGGATCCAGAAGAAGATCCTGATCAGCATGTGGCCATTATGTTTTGGTCATCTCCCCATCAGGGCTGGACTGTAGAAATTTACACTTGATATCATTTATATTTACTGAGTTATTGCATCAATCCACTTCCTGTCTCTTATAATGGGGACATATTTCAAAGTCACACCAAATCCAGAATCAGATCCGGATCCAAATAATTTCACTAACTTTTGTTGACATCACCATAAAGAAGCTGTATACCAAGTTTGAAGTCAATTGGAATTGTAGTTTTGGAGAAGAAGACAATTGAAATTTTTGTAACGGACGACAGACGACAACGGACGACAACAGATGACGACGACGGACGCCACATGACGACAATAGCTTACGGCCTGTCGGCCGGTAAGCTAAAAAACAATTGGTAATTTTAGACTTGATGGCAGCAACACATCTCGTAGTAGTAGTATCCTCACTACGTAGTATCACTATGTAGTATCCTCACTACTTTTAACAGTCCATAAATGTCTGGGAACTGAGGAGACCAGTTACTGGAGTTTTGGGAGAGGAATGTTGTTATTCTTGTCTGATATAGGATTCTAGCTGGTCTTTGTTGTATTTTTCATTTCATGATGTGCCAAATGTTTTCACTTGATGAAAGGTCTGGGCAATGCATAATTTTATTATCCATAGGAAAGGCGAGGTCGGCTGATGTTTGCTTAGTTGTAAGTTGCTCCATGACAAGATGCGAGAATAATTTAATATATATAGATGTATATGTTCCTAGGGTGTTGGTAGGTGCTATGTCCTTGCCAATGTTTAAACCAAATTCATAAGTAAAAAAAAAAAAAAGAGGAACTGGGTGATACTAGTGCAGCACACTAAATATTACCCATATTTTTAACATAAAAACTAATTAGTGTGGCTTGAAGTTAAGTTTAATGGCTGATGTTTGTTCTGCAGTGATGACTTGAGTTGAATTTAGTGCACTGACAGAGTAATATGTGTGCAATTTCATGCTTGAGTGTGTGTGTGTATTGCAGGGTATATGAGGTAGAGATTACACCGAGATAAGAGCAGCCAAAATGGCCTCAGGAGTCCTGTGCAGACCTCAGTGAGGGAAGCAAGAGGAAATGGGTCCAGAGGCCAGACTCAGCTGTGTATATATTCTGCAGGGATCTTAAAGTGGCCATGTACCCATCCTCCC
The DNA here is from genome assembly GCF_902148855.1 of Sphaeramia orbicularis. NCBI lineage: Eukaryota > Metazoa > Chordata > Actinopteri > Kurtiformes > Apogonidae > Sphaeramia > Sphaeramia orbicularis. Next base: position 31,823,821 of record NC_043969.1, on the reverse strand, counting down.
CTGACTCCCACCCGCCCCCACCCCAGTCCCTCCCTCCTTTACTTTGTTGGCCAGCGCCACTCCGTGCGTCTCGGGGCAGATTTCTCCCACAGTTGGGAGTGCTGGGTTGTGTGGCGGCCTGTTTATACTGGAGCGTGGACTTCCTAGTGGCAGCCTGCACCTATCTAAACATCCCCCCGGCCGCTGCTCTGTGTTCCCGGCCTCGCACAGCCTCCCCCCTTCTCCTCCATCCTCCACACCCCCACCAAGCTCACTCCAAACTCTCTCACACCCTCTTTTTGCTTTATCATTCCTTCATTACGGTTCTGCTCACCATCCTTCACACTGTCCATCGTTCCTCTCTGACTCTTTATCCTCCTTATGTTTTGTTCCCTCTGTCCTGTTTGACTCTGTTTTCATGTTCCTTGCCTTCCTTCATTCTTGACTTCGTCTTGTTTTGGAAGAGTAAAAAAGCATGACTAAGTTGAAGAACTCTTTTTTATACATGATATTTTTTTCTATTTTTATTTATTTACTAGTCATTTGCCTTTTTACAGCGTTCTTGTTGCTGAAGTGTATTCATTAAAACTAACAGATTGTATTTGACTTTTTGATAGCTACCTTAATGTCAACGTATATTATATAATAACCACATAATGAGTCCAGTGTGTCCACATACCTAAATGACAGGATAGGTCCATTGCCAGTAACTTCCAAAATATGAGTGTTTGCACATTTGTTGGTTTTGGACAGTGAATTAGCTTCCCTACAGGCAGCACGATAAACTGTATGATATAACACAGATAATATCAAAATGTGCTAAATAATTATTTAATTTAGTGTGAGATAAAACTATAGCTAAGGTTTGGAAAAAGTTGTAATTACATATATAAGACACATGCTGAACATGTTGACCATGATCACGGTGATAGTAAAGTTGTTGTGAAGTTTACCAGTAGCAGTGTTTACTTTCAGTTTGCAATGGCTGGTTAAAGTCCAAAGATTTGTTTTTTTTGCTGAGTTTGTCTCCATTCAGAGATAAATACTGTATGTTTAGAAGTAAATATTGGTACATACTGGGTGTTTTTACTGTGGTCTCCATGCAAATTTGAAGGTGAAGTGAAATTTGACCTGTTGATATTGCTGGATCAAATGTCCAATGGTAACCAAATGAACAGCAAATGATCTCATCAGGAATGTAAATGTGTGTGAATAGTTTAATAGAAATCCACCCAGTGGTCGGTTACTCATCTCACATGGTAATGTGAGATGAGGAATGGTAATGTGAGATGAGGAAATATAGAGGATTCTCTAGTGTGAACACTAAAATAATGTGAAAAGTTGTTTGCCAGATGGAAATATGCAGTATTTTATCAGTTTTAACACTACATTTGACACAGACACATACACACATGTTAGACATATCACACACCTCTCCTTTGTTTGTTTATTTGTATAATTATGAGCTCCTGACCAAAAGAGCAGCAGCAGGATATCTGGTGTAACACAATAGCAGGGCCCATTCCCTGGGGAGCTCTGTCTGCACTGTGCTGGAGCATCCAGCTTAGCATTATCGCTTTGTCAAGGGAATGTAGCAAACACGCTGCAAAACTGCCTTGAGGCGAGAAGAGAATGCTGTATCATGGGGATTTTATTTGAGCAGACAACTGGTTTCATTCCCACCCTCTGCACCTTGTGCACTGGCGAGCCCTTATCTAAGTCATGGTTTCATGCTGTTGAAGAATAGACCATCTCAGGGGATCCCCTCAGCCTGTGTTGCCCTGTGTGGTTGATGTGAGCTGTGGTGATTGAATGATTTGTTCTGCTGAAGTCATTTTGAGGTGAATTATGTTGGACAAGTAATGCTGTGAGCTCTCCAGGGACTTGTGTGCATGTTCATGTTTGCCCTGGGTGAAGAATGTGTGCGTATAGCATGGATGAAGTTAGGAGTGTGAAGTATGGCAGTCCGGCGAGAACAGGGCCAGAGAAAGCTCCAGTGAAAGCGCGCCCTTGCTGACAGATGAATTGCTCTAATTAGAAATCCATAACATCCTGCCACATGGCCGCCTTATCCCCAGCACACTTCCTGCTCTGGGCCAGGCTGACGACAGCCAGCCCCACTCCTTCCGTCACTCCGAGCGAAAAACGAATCGACAAATGAGTGTGGGTGTCTCCTCCAGCACATGCCCCAGGCACAAGTCTTATCTGTCATACCACCCACCACCTACCCCCCCCCCCCCACACACACACACACACACACACACACACACCACCCCTTTTGGACCATAACAGAGCATATGTCAGAGTGTGTGTTGCATGCATGTGTGTGTGTGTCATCCTGGGCCTTTGTGTCTGGGGTCTTGCTCAGCTGGCTGGCTCTCTGTCTCTATCACTTCCTCTGTTTTTGCCACTCTCAATCATACTGCAGCTCTATCTGTCTGCCCCCCACCCCCTTCATTCCTTCCTCCCATCTTCCCCTCCCAGGTGTCTGGATGGGCGGCATGAATTGAGTAAGTCCAGAGACTGGCGCTTGGAATACGGATGATAACAGAGGTTGCAAGCCTCGCTCATCTGCTTGGCGTGTTCCACCTCTGGTAGGAACTGCAGTGCCAGCTCTGTAGATATATAACAGGCCAGGAGACAATCTGCTGTGCACATTAAGTAAGACATAACAGAGATCCATGACCTATAATGAACATTATGCAAAGCTTAATGGCCTGGCTGAATGCTCTGCACTGTCTCTGGCCCACTATGAGATGAATGGCTCTGGAGTTAGTTAAACGGTTCTGTGGCTACTAATCACTATGCTGATGAGAGGTCTCAGAGTGCAGTGTTTCTCCTAAGGTGGTAATAATGAGCTTTTAGAGGTATGCGTGAGAACAAATAAACAGCATAAAGGTGTCTTTATGAAGTGTCTCAGGTGTCAAATCTGCCAAAACAGTGGAGAGGAAATTTACAAGTGTTTTTAACACTTCTAGAAGCATGGAAAATCATCCATCATCCTCCATCATAAATTTAATAATTTAACGCTTTATTGATGATCCAGGAAATTCTCACTTACATGGAGCTTGACACATTTGCAATGGACAACACGTAGAGGCAGATCTAGAAAATTTTACATGGTGCGGCAAGGGGCACCAGGAGGTCTTAACTAGGTGGATAATACATGGGAATCCCCAAATATACGTGTACATAGATTCAACAAAAAGATCCACAAAAATAGTTATTATTGTATCATGCTCTGTATGAACACATTACCCAAGTGTTATGAATCTACAAAAGGAGCAAAGACCAGTGTTCATACAAATAAAACTGTTAAAAAGTATAAGTGTACATAAAAGTATAAATAAAAAGAATAAAAATTAATAATGTATATGGTATAACACTTAAAAAGTAAACTCATGAACAGCAAAATGTAAATATTACACGACAGGGTCTGTTCTGAAAAAAAATACAATAAGTGCCTGTGCCTCTAAGATGTTGTGAAGCAGAAGAATAAAAGGGTTTTTAAATCACTTTTGTTCAGTTTGTTAGTCGTTTCAGTACTCTGAGCCAGTGGACATAGTGGTGGTTTGCCCTTTGACCCCTGTAGATCTGCCACTGGCAACAAAACCATCTCTGAACTCTTAACACCCATTCTCACCAGTGTAATACGAAATGACAGAAAATTTAAATGCAGTTTTTGCTTTGCTAATATGCACATTGGATTTTCTGCACTGCCATGTTCTGCTTTTATGATACATGATACAATATTGTAAAAAAGCTTATTTTGGCAGGAAAAATGGATTCAAGCAGTAACATTAGTTGGTCAGTTCACTTTTGAAGAAGTCAGTGTGTGAGCTCTGTCTGTATCATAGTTGCTTCAAGGTGATTTTTTCTGGATTGTTGAACATTCTCAGGTTTTTTTAACTGCCATTTGTGAGCCAGAATGATATTGTTGTCTTTGTGGTGCTCAGGTAACGTTTGCTTCAGAGATACTCGACTCAGTTCAGGCCAAAGTTTTATCTAATAATGCACAGAGCCTTTATGTGTGTGTCTTAGTGATAGGGTATCATAAATGATAGATATACTGTTGTAGGAGGGTTAGTGTACAATAATTGACATTGGTTGAAACAGTGGATGTCATCACTCATATTATATATATTTCTGCAGAAATCAAACCCCCTCTGAATATTTTTCTTTGTAGGGATGTAGAAGCATTCACATCAACCGTTGATATGTATTTACTTTTATGTTTCTTTTTAAATAATAACAATAATAATACATTGGTTTTATATAGCACTTTTCTAAGTACTCAAAGATGCTTTACAATCAGAAATAATGAACATTCTATATTGTGCTGTAAATAAATAAAGTTGTTTTCCCAAGGACTAACACAATTAGAAAGAGTAATGACATATCCTTGAAAATGCTGTATAAGTTAAAATGAAATAGATTGTAATACTAAAAAAAGTTGATGCAAAAACATTTTTTCTAACCTTTATGCAAACATACAACAAATTTGTTTCACAATTGTAGGAAAACACAGATAATGTGACAGGGATCATGCTAATATGGTTAAATGTTCTTTCTAGTATAGCTGTTTAAGAGCATGGTGGTTATTCTGATATTAGATTATGATTCCCAGTTCAGCTTTGATGCAATTCATGTAATCAGCATATTTCCTTTTGGACATATTTTGGCCGTTTTTTTATTACCACACCCCCCAAAGGGGAGGCAAGGGGTATTGTTTTTGGTTTGGTTTGTTTGTTTGTTAACGTTTTAGCAGCAAAACTATTGGTTCAATTCATACCAAATTGGGTGTATTGATTGCCAGTGATCCAGAATATATATCATTACATTTGGGAAAGGTAGGCCAAAGTTCAAATTTCTTATGATTTTTTAAAATCTTCACATTTACTTATAATGGGCGAAATATGTTCGAGGGGTGGGGTTTGTTGTGCCTGGAACCACTTGTTTAAGCATGCACCATTTTCAATAAAGACACGGGAAATACCAGTATTATATCATATTAGTCGACAACCCACAGCCTGACAGTCAAGAGTTTGCATGTCTGAGGTGGAGAAGCAGAAGAAACACACCTACTACCAACAGGTTTTTAAATATGTGCAAATATCTCCAACAACGACCTTTTCAAGAAGGTGGTCAATGGAATTAAAGTAAGAGAGGCTGTGTTTGCATGTATGAACAAGTCTGCTAGCAGCAGAAAACACTGGGAAAAAAAATCCTAATTTGATGCAAGAATACTAAATGGCACAATCAGCTCCAACCACTCCACTTCTGACATAATAAACTATGTTGGGGTAAAGACACAGGGAATGTTGGAATATTCACGGCTGCATTTCAGCTGGAATATTAGTCAACTATCCATTTTAATTAGCCATGTAAACAGATTTTCTGCATGTTAGCATAGTCTTTGTTTTCAGGCACATTGAACTGTTCAGTGACCTCTTGCACCTTTGTCATCTAAGAGGGAAAAAACTCAGAGTAGTTTGAAATTTTCCAAAGGATGGAAGTAATCACTGAGAGTGGTATTGTATTTGTTGGCATTTATCATGCCCTCCGAGGGGAAGATTAGACTGAAACCAGAGCAGGAAAATTCAACCCACCTGCTTTCAATATACCTTTTATCCTTCATTTTACACTGGCACTTGCTTTATTGCAGTGTATAGCCACCATGTAATGGGTAGATTTGAAGTCATGACACAAAAATACTGGAGCTAAGCATCTTTTTACAGGATCATTACATGTTTGTATTCGTTGAACTGATGGAATTTCAAAGTACACTCAAACTCACACTAATGTAAAATACAGCAGCACCAGACATGCACATTCACCGAGATGTTCATGATCTGCGGTCAAACACACATATAATGCCGCAGTGTACAATTCACTGTGGTCTGAGTAGACTGGACCGCTACCATTGTTTTTATCCCTTTTGTCTTTTCACTGACCCTGCTTACACACCCTTGCACTCAAAAACACATTGTCACACACATGCAACTTACGCACAAACACAGATCGTGATGCATGCGCCCACACACATGCACACACACATACCAGCATACATGTACTTCTGGCTTCATGTTTAAAGTATGCAGTTTGTGTGTGTGTCGAATGAGCGAGGGGAGGAGGGGGGAAACAGGCAATGGAGAAGGGAAAAGTGGGACAAGAGAGAGTCAAAGAAAGAAGGAGAGAGTTGAGCCACAGAACAACGCTGCTGCGAGCAGCTGTGGCACTCCCAGATTTCCCCCTGATTGCTTTCAGCTGGTACTTGAACCCTGGGCCTTTTGGGTTTTGGAGGCCAGCCCAGACCCCACAATCCCCCCAGCGCCCCATCCAGCTGCCTGACCCCTCCCTGACCCCACGCCGAGGATAGGAAAATACGAGCCGTGCCAAGCCAGAGAGACTCTTTTATTTTGCCTGCTGGCATGCTGCCGGTGACCAGGGCTTACATAATGGGAAACATAGCAGGACCCAAGAGAAAGCAGCCCCTGCCCCCCTTTCTCTTTTTCCTTACCAATCGATCCTCCCTCTTTCTCCCCATCTCCTTTCTCCTTTTCTTCATTTCTTTTCCCACTCTGCTCCCTTCTCGCCCCCACTTGCTCCATCCTCTTCCTTCCCCTGTGCACTCTGCCTCCCCTCCTGTTTGTGATATATCTTTCTGGGCCCACTCGCCTGGGCACATTTATTACAGACAGCCTCGACACAATCCTGAAGCCGAGCCACCAGCAACACAACAGCACAGCGCACACACACTCCAGTGCACAAGCACCCACACGTGTGTGCATGTGTTTGGATACTCAGAGCACTGGAGGCTTGTGTTTTGCAGAGAACTTTAATGGGCAAGTGAGCATGTAGTAAAAAAAAGTTGTGTCTGGTTAAGGACATAGAGCAGCAAGATATTATTATATATAATGGTCATTTTATGTTTTTACCACTTGTTTTACATCTTTAGTGTAGCTATGTGATGTCTTGAGGGTTCTGCTTTGTTTTATTTGTTCTCATAAAGACTCTCCAAATTTTGAATCATGAGTCAGTTGGAAAAAAAACCTCAGTGTCTTCACTGTGTGTCAGTGTGTTTCCAATTCAAAGTCAAACTGCTTTACTTTGTTAAGAGCATATAAAATGCACAAGCTCATGGTTGGATAAATATTGATATTTACCGTTCATCCTGTCACTTTAGTTTTAGTTTGCATACTTTGGGATCTTTATCCTTTCATTGGATTTCATTTTATTACCCTTCATTCAAGAATCCGTTTGGAAATGCAAAATAATCTATTAGTGCTTTTTTCCTTTTCTGTCTGAACTAAAAATGGAAGAGCAGGGAAACTTGTCAAACCCCTGAACTGCCAAATAACCTTTCCACTCATCAGTGTCTCAATGTGATAAAGTCCACTGGGATCCAATTTGGAGGTGACCATAAACCAATTAGTTGTGTAGTGTTTTTTTTAGGATGACATCACCAGACCACAGTGTTTCAGTTTAGTGAGGTCTAGACTGGCTCACCACAGCTGAATGAGACACCACAGAAATAGGTGGCCCGTGTGTTGGCTTTGTAAAAGCTCATAACAAGAGTGTAGGGACTATTAGCTCTATTTTAGGCAGTGTTTGATTGGGAACCATTACAGCACAAATGGCTGAAACAAAGCAATGGCAAATGTACATGAGGGAAGCAGGCACTTTCACTTAAAGGATAATTCTGGTTTATTACACTTTGAACATACCACCAAAGTAATTGCTAGGATCACTAAACAGATGTCCAATGGGAAATATTCATTTCATTGCACTTCATTCATTCAGTCTGATGTGTTCATTCTGTTTCTTTGAGTCAACATGAAAGCTGGGTAACAAGAAGCCATTTTCACATTAATGAAAGAATTATTGTGCTTATATTAATGTGGTTTGTCAGCATCAAACAACTTGCAGCCAGATCTGAGATTTGTATCTGAATGATTCTGGCTCACAGGAAGTAGTCTCTGGGAATAAACCTGCCATTGGGTGACTATTACAGTTCGGCTGTCTGCATGTTACCGTTTCCAACTCATAACGTGAAACAACAAATGCCAGTGAACTCCAACTAGATAAAAATGGTGAGTCATGGTGAAGATTTTTGACTATAGCATATTCTTTTGCACAGACTTAGGCCACATCGCTACAACCAAAACCCTCTGACACACTTTTAAAGGTCTGTTTAGTGCACAACCAAGACAATTGTGATACATTTAAAGACATATGATAAGGCCAGACAGTTTTATCCTTGTAACAGAATAGCGGTGGGTTCAGCCAGACATTTCTGTCGCACCCGCACATCACTGAAGCAAAAAGAGGAAATAGGTCTGTCAATGCACGATTAATACCTCGGTATCTATTTCGTTATAGCCGAAGATGTCCCTGCTATGTATCAAAATGGTTTCGTTGTTTATCCAGGAATAGACACAAGCCTTAGCATTTGGATCACTGTACAAAAGTGGGTGGTCTGCAAGAAACCGAGGAGAAAGAGTGTAAACAAATTAACAGTTTAACTTGATCGTCTATTTATCTGAAGCTTTACCTTTAAGACCGAAACTTTACCCAACCTATATTCGTCTTAAAGAGGAAGTTGGGTAAGTGTTAATCATCAGATAATCACTGTGCCACACCTACGGAGCTCCCTACAGGCAACATCTCCTCTCCTTCACCTCCTCATCACCCTGCTTCCCCTCTTCATATCCTCGTGTGTCTGTCCCTCACTTCTTACAACAAATCTTAATTCCTGGGAAGGTCTCAATAGAGCGGAATAAGATTAAGTCATGGACGGGTGTTGAGGGAAAACGCTGACCTCTTCTCCTCCCTTTTGCTCTGTCTTTCATTTTTCAGTCTCTCTTTCTTGGCTCTTTTCTCCCCTCTCGGCGCTCCTTTATTCTTGCTCTCCCGCATACCCCCCAGCCTTCCAGATTGTAATAATAGTAATAATGATAATAACGGTGATGGGCCTGGTGACGGTGATGTAAAGAAACATAATCTTAGAATAACAAACACACTCTCTAACCAATGGCCATCATTTGACCTCTGTGGATGTGAGTGTGTACATACATGTGTGAGCTTCTGAAACTGTGTGAGCGAGTGAGAGCTGAAAAGAAAGAAGAGATAGAAAAAGACAGTGAGAAAGAGGGAGTTTGCTGGCATGCTGTATATACGGTCACTTCCTCTCCAGTTTAAACAGAGCAGGCTGTGCTGGCAACCTTCGCTCCCCACTCCAAATGGTTTGCATCATGTTTAAACCCCCCTGCCACCACCCCTCCCTCTCGCCCCCTCTTTCTTTCTCTCTCCCTCTCTTCCTTTCTCTATAAATCATCAAAATCTCAAACTTTATGTGTTTTTTTAAAAAAAAAGACACCCCTTTGCTTTCTCCGTGCTGAAGGGCATACGAAAAAGCTATAAAATGCTGCTAGGATCTCTTTCCACTTCAAACACCCCTCCTCCTCCTTCTCTTCTTCCTCCTCTTCATCCGCCTTCTACCTCCATCCCTCCATCTCTCGGCCGGCCTCTCGTCACCCCTGTGTCCTGGTCATGGTGCTCTCATATCTGGCTGGGTAGACTTCTCTCCCAAAGGCCTCGCTGGAACCGACGTGGCTCCAGTAAAACATCACATGAGGCAAGCCGGTGGCCTCAGGGGTGCAGATTATCGCTACAGATGAATTTCTATAGTAAACTCACGTGTTTGTGAATTATGCCAGTCCCCAGTGGAAAATCACTGAATGCCTGGGTGGGACACAGACGGACCATTTTTAAACTCTGATAGCAATTCACTGATATAAAAAATTCAACTGGCCATGAAATGTTAAGAGAAACATGAGCCGTCAATGGTGTTTGAGGTCAGTTTTCAAAAGCTACAGCATTTAAATACTTATAGACAGCAATAAAAAAGTAATACTAATATATAATATTTATGGCCAAAAAAGTCCTCACCTGGATTAAACAAACCAAAGAGGCAAGAGTGGTCCATTGAATAATTACCACAGTGATTAATATTTTTCAAGCGGTACCAACTTCTTTAACCCAAACTGATTATCCTGGCCAGCCATCTGTCTTTCTCAATAGCCACTTTTACACAGAGATCCCAGAAAAAAGGTGAGATGGTGATCCCACCTTTTTGCCACCATTGACTGATTTACACAACCAAGCCAAAGGAGTAACAGAGGTGAGACAGGCTGGACTTTTACACAGCGGACCTGTGTTCCAGAATCAAAGGGGCGGTGATGGAAAACGTATAGTGTGACATATAACTTGCATGTCAGAAATACCCCGAGCAAAACAGTGTTGCTAATCTCTCCAGAGTCAGCCCGTCTTTCACTGTTCCACAAATGACAGTCCCCGAAGTGACACCAGCTCTCGGATCTCGGTCCCAGATCCCAGTTCGACATGATACGTTTGTTTACTGTACACGGCTCACGCTCATTTTTAAACCCCCCTGTTGCATGGGATGCACATGCAATATGTCATCAAAAAGACACCTTGGTTGTGGAACGTGAGGTGTTCCTTTTACATAGCGTTCCAGAATCATGATTGCACTTCATCACGGCTCTGTTACTACCTCCAGAGGTGTTACAAAGCTGCGATAAAGGTGGGACCAAATGATCCCACCATTTCGTTTACACAGACGTCGTTCCGGAATAAAGGTGAAATATTCCCGGAACAGAAGTGCTGTGTAAAAGGGACTAAGGAGAAATCCATCTGGAATTGTGGGGCTTGATTCCAAATATGAAGGCAGGACTAACAGGCGCTGAGTAAACCAATCACAGATAAGACGAACATAACGCTTTTGTCAGAGAAACTTGAGAATACAGGGTGTAATCTGTAATTCAATCCTTATTTTTGAATCAACTAAACAACCAACAACTGTTTTAAAGAGATTTGTGGACTTAGAACTGACTATCTGACTATGACTTGCAGCAAAAAGAAGTCAGTGCATATGACACATTGTGACACACACACACACACACACACACACCCGCCCCCCGACTTGTGATGGGTTCAGTATAGAAATGATCGTGCATATTTCACAGTGACTGGCTCAATTCCAGACTGTTTTCTCAGTATTGAATACATTAAGAAAACCGGATGGCTGGCCAGGCTACAAACGGATGTAATGAGTCACATTTCATTTCTGTACAAAAAAACCCCCAAAACATCAATTGGACTGTGTTTCAATGGAAAAAGGTCATGTGGTCTGAGGAATCCAAATTGCAGAGTGATGGGTGCATCAGGGTAAGAAGAGAGGAAGATGAAATGATTACCCATCATGCCTAGTGCCTTTAGTACAAGCCTGTGGGGGCAGGGTTATGATCTGGAGCTTCAGTTGGTCAGGTCTAGGCCAAAAAATTACAGAAATAATGTTGTTGTACTGCATAGGCTTACTGAAATGATGCCACAGTGAATGGATGCTGTAATCAGAGCTAAAAGCGTCTAACATAATATGAAAATGTTGGAGTTTTTAAGGGGGCCAGGCTGTGTACTGTTTAACCTGTCAATATCCACCTGTTTCCATGATATTCCTATCTGTTTAGTCAACTTAAATATATAAGCTTATAACAGAAAAATTGTTAGGCCAAGATGCGTGTATGACACCCCATTGGAAAGATAACATCTTCTACTATCTGCAGTAGTGTTTTTTGGTATATGGCTAAAACTGAGTCTAAAGTACATCAGGTCAAATATGACTCAAAATTGATTGTTTTGGTCCTTGACTGAAATACATCAAATTTGTATACAAGTAACAAGGACAGCTTCATGCCAGTTTTATGCCACATCATCACATATCTCGTACATCCTGTCAACTGTACCTGAAGGGAATGTCAGACCACTGGGGCTAAGCTTACATGAATTAGAGACTGTCATATATAGGCTACTATTATTGAAATATGGTGTGTATAACTTTACAATGTACCGCTATATAAAAACTGTATTGTAATATAGTCAAAAAATAATAAGTAGAATGTTATAAATTGTTTAAAAAAAAAAATAAATAAATAAAGATAATTGTTTTTTTAGGTCATGGTGCCTGCTTCTTCGGAAAGTCATCTTTTTACAGCTGTGCCAATACTGACAGTAATAGCTGAAGGTAATTTGTGATGCTTGAAACAGACTGTATAGCTAACAATTAATCTCCCATCAATGTCTGCTCACTAGCTTTTCCTGAGCTCTCTAGCAGTAAAAAAAAAAAACGAAAAAAGACAGAAACGAGGTAGAGTCGAGTTGAAATTGCTCATCACAAACACAGTGGCGTTCAGAAGACCCTTGTTATTAATGACACATGTGGCTGCTAAGTGAACTGTAGTAAGCATCCTGTTCCAATTTTTTTTAATTTATGAAAAAGAAACACCAACAGCAGAGTATCAGCCTCATATCAATATAGCAGCTGCAATCATTTGTATGTTTACACATTGCATCTTGCACAATATGGCAGTTTTCACAGACAGGTTTCCACAGTGTTCGTAGCCCAAACACAATAATGTAGCTGTGTTTATAAGTTGGCAGCTGATGCAGTTGAAGATCCACTCAGAGTTCTGGATGTAAAGGAGTAGACAGCTGTATTGATTAAGACTGAAGTGTTTCTGCTCTGTTAGATTTTATACAGACGACAGAAAAATGCATCTCACATTGACGGTTCACTGACCTTTTCTGGATGAAGTTTTCAATAGGGAGATTTTATGAAATAGCAGAAGCAGTGGGATCCTCATTGGAAGGAAGTAGTACAAGTTATTATGATACTCAGGTGTACATATGAGAGTATTCTCTCCAAATTAATGAACTCCTCTCCACTATTCTGGGATACTGGAAAAGAGTTGTGTACCCTGCATATCAATGTGACTCTCATGAACACACTGGTGTGCACCTCGCTATGTGTGAGTAACTATATTTAAGGCTGCCAAAATTTGTGGTTGACTGCGTGCGGTTTTGTGCGCCAAAAGGATAAAATGTTCCTCGGTGAAATATTCGATTCCATTATTTTATTCATTGTGTGATGTGTTATCTTTCTTTCTGTTTTATTTGACCTAACTTTAGAGGCATGTAGATGTGTGGGTCTTTGTGTGTGTGCGCATGTGTGGGTCTTTGTGTGCGTGTGTGTTGTACCTGTGCTCATGTGTGCAGTTATGTTGGCACAAGCTAAGTCATTAAGCCTGGCTGTCCCTGCCCAGACCCTGCTCTGTCTTTAGTCATAAAGGCAATCTCTCCAAAGCCTAAGGAAACTCTATAAATCAGCCAAGATATTTTGAGCATCGTCCCGGCCTGCTGGCTGGCACACCCACACATGGATGCACAGACACACACAAAAATTCACGCACACAAAGCAGCACAGAGAAGTCTACATGGGTGGGCACACATTACTGTCAGCTCCAGCGGTGGGGCTGATTAAAAAAAGGCCCTCAGCACTGCACATGAAGGGAAAGAGAGGCAATGTGGGGACAACCACCTTCTACACCACACATACACACACTCATACACACACGCCTTGGGCTTTGGCGCTCTTCTCTGTCTGTGCAGATCATATTTCAACATCTCACCTCTAGATAAGAATATTTATCAAAGACTTTAAATGTTTCTACCGGGCCCAGGTTTATGCTCACACTTAACTGTGACTTACTTTGTACAGCTCCTCACAAGCTTCTGATCCTTTACAGATGGCATCCTTCCGCAAAAAAAAAGACAATCTATTCATTTGGAATTGATTCACATAGATAAATTAGTCGGGGAATTACCATTGTGAGACGTGTTGGTAGCAAGAAAAGGAAAGCGCATCGCTCATTTCCATTTCAAATAAGATGCATTGCCCTGCAGCTGTATCTTCACTGACTGAACATGTTCTTCATGCAGTGAGCTGGACGTGGATCAAAATGAGTCTTTGATTAACACCATTCAAAGCTCAGGACTTTAGCTACTGAGACCAAAGAAACCACAGAGCAAAGTTTAGGACCAGGTGTGAAAGGAGGCAGCAGATATGTATGTCTTTGTAAATGCATGGGCATGCATAAGTGCAACATATTCCTGTTACTGTGAGTGAAAGCAAGAAGGGGAAGTGTTTGTAGAAGTTAGTGAGCGACGGGTTTGTGCACATGAAATATTTGTTTAAAAGACTTTTTATAAACAATGAGACCCAGACTTCCGTAAAATTAGGCCTTTATTGACTGGATAAGAACATTCTGGTCCTGTACAGTTGTCAAAAAACAACAAAACATCTATAAAAGCTATAAGGCACCATTTTATTATTACTGAACATACTCCATAGCTCATTAATTTGGCAACAAAGATTTTTCTCATTAATAGCTGGATATCCTTCAGCATCTGACACATGAAACTCAAAAGATAACTATTTCTGTTACCTGGGTTATTCTTTTTTTTTATCACTTTTCTGTTGCCCTTCTACTCATGTCCATTTTCTTGCATTCATATTTTGTCTGTTTTTCATGTAATGATGACAGTTATGCTTGACAGGCTGCTGTAGTCTGATATATTTAGACGAGTGACTGTGACTTGTGGCATGTGGGATCTTTTCCAAAAATGCTGTGTTTTAAATACAAGAGTATCCTGAGGAAGTAGTAGGAAAATGACACACAGTACAGACACACACCTCTGTATACTTGACTGTGGAGACTTGTGGTATGCTGCGCGACAGTCAGTGTCTGTTTTGTGTATCGTCAGCTGAACAACTGTGGTAGTGACAATTACACCCTTGATGCATTTCAGCCAATTGAACGTCCTGCTTTAATCAACCAAATTAAATATGAGTCTGTGCGCACTTTACTTATATGTCTTACTGGATAATTAAAGGCAGTGTGTCAAGAAACCACTGGCAAAAGCCAAGTTCATGGTAATAGTAGCATTTACCATTATTTTATAGGAGGAGATTTGAGTCATTTTTATGGATGACGATACCGCAGCAGTGTATGGGTCAAAGGGTTAGCTTGTTATGTGTTTAAAGACGCACATCCTCTCGTCAGTCGGTTTTCTCTCGAGTGGCTCAGAGCATAAGGTCATCAATAGCATCAGTGTTTGCATCCAAACTTGGTGGCTCAGACAGAGTTAACAGACTTTCAGTCCACTCTGTGTCAACCCCTGGAGGTAATAGAAAGCAGCTGACCTGAAAACCTCAGAGAACTGTAGGTTATAGCCTTGTGCTCTGACTAATGACCCCTTGTTTTCATAGCAAGTTGAGTGCCTGGTTGTTACATGTGGCCTCCATAGAATACATTTACACACACACACACACACACACACACAGACACACACACAGTCAGATGAAAAGAATCTTGTTCCCTATTTAACAGCAAGTGCAGTGAACTTTGGAGAGTGTTAAATGTGACCTCAGTTGCTCAGAGTAAACGTAAGATGATGCACTTCTCTATTTTTTACACTCATGGCGTTTTTAGGTGCAGCGCCCTATAGTCCAGTCAGATGTTAAACTTGTGACCGAAATGCACTGATGTGATACACACTTCTATGAAACACTATTTTTTGCATGTACCACTTCAGAGGAAGTGTTATTTCATCACTGCTTCGCTTCTGTTATCTCTTACATTAATGTGGGCGGTAACTAATGCTGAGCATGAGATATTTTCTTTTTTTTTTTTTTTAATTTTGTGCCCCGGATGCTTTGAAATGGTAGCAGAATTACAAGAATTCTAATGCCCTACTGCAGAATGAAAGGCAATGTGTCCGCAAATTACACTCCATATGCAATTTCTGTCAGATGTATCTCAGGCAAAACAAAGACTTTAAAGAGTTTAAAGCTACTCTACAATTCCGCTAATAATTGGAAAAACAGCCCAATTAGAATAAAAATGCCTGATGTAACCACTTCATTCAGAGGAGACTGGCCTGATCACATGGAACTTTGAGGGGGGGTGTAAAA
The DNA here is from genome assembly GCF_902148855.1 of Sphaeramia orbicularis. Lineage (NCBI taxonomy): Eukaryota > Metazoa > Chordata > Actinopteri > Kurtiformes > Apogonidae > Sphaeramia > Sphaeramia orbicularis. The sequence goes on along the minus strand of NC_043969.1, from coordinate 31,807,950 downwards.
AGGCAATAATCCACAGAACAGGAAAATATTAACCATGGAAACACATGATGGCTTCTCTTTTTTTGCACGTGCTCAGCCCACATAGAGGTAACGTCAGGCCACATAATGGGTTTTCAGGAGGGACAGAAACAACCACAACACTGGTCTGTGCCAAACACATTTTATAGAAGTGATTTGATGATAGTTGAAAGCCTCAGTGATTAAAAGGCTCATAATAACAAATAAAGTGTAGAGTTTATCCTGGAACCGAACATTTTGTGGGTCCATCTTGGCATCTTTAAAATAAAAATCTACAAAATGATTGTCACTTCCATTAGCAATGACAGTCTATCTGATTTAAGCACAAGTCATGTTGAAAGAAAAAGCAGTGTATTGAAGTTTAAAGTCGCATTACATTTAGTTACTTATTTTCAAATCATGTGACTTAATAGGAATGAAATAGCCACTTGTAATGTTAAATATTATATTCTACCGATAATACAACATTTGCTATAGATCTCTCTGAATTTTAAAGTTGTTATATAATATTGTATAATGTTAAATAGATTTTGATTTAATGTTGGTATATGAATCAACAAAATATATAACATAGGCATTGTCGTTTTTCATTATTTTAATGTAGAATTGTAACATATTACAGCTGTGAACCTAATTAACCCTTAAAGAGCTAAAACTATTTTTGTGGTGACTTCTAAATACTTTTTCTCTAAAATAACCTTTCCTAACTAATTTATCACCATTTCTGATAATATAATCCTCTGTATTTTGCAGTCAGAATCATGTATTTTCTTATATTTAGTTTACTGATCATGTAGATGTTCATAAAAGTTCAGAGCAAATTCAGATATTTATTATACAATTATATCAAAACACAGAAAACTGAAGAAAGTGACTTTCAGTAAAGTCATGTACTGAACATGAAAACAAGTGTCTACAGCCACTGTCATTTGTGGGTTTTACTTGGGTTTATATGATGATTTAATGCTGCATATGATGACAGTGTTTCCATATTCACTATGGAGTCTCTGAACATCCAAATGGGTCATATGTGATGACAATGAAAAGCTGGGAAACTGCATTTTAGCTGAATTACTTCAATGTATAGATAGGATTATTGTTTCAAAAGTTATTTTAAAAATTAGATCATTTTCACAGTAGATGCTTTTGATTGCTCAGGACTGTTTAGGACTTGAACGGTTAAAAAAATAAATACCTTTATACTAGTGCTGTCAAACGATAAACATTTTTAATCAGATTAATCACAGGGCTGCTGTGGATTAATTGCAATTAATCATGATTAAATACCATTCATTTTTTTGTCTATATTAATCACGTTTCATTTCACATGAGCAAACAGACTCAAGAAAGAAGGGAATATATATGCACTTGACGTTTGTCGCAAGCTGACGCTGACACATTAGCCGAAGTGCTAGCAGAATCCCCGACTAATGTATACTTCACGATAGGGCTGTGCAATTAATCGAAATTCAATTACGATTTCGATTATTACACGCAACGATTACAAAAATTATGTAATCGAGAAAAAACGATTATTAATTTTGAGTTGTTTTAATTCACGCGCACGCAAGCTACCATGAGCTGCTCTGCCCCGCCTGCCTCTAAGCTACAGCTGCCAGCTAGCCGGCAGGTCCACCCCAAGAGGAAAGTTGTACCTAGCGGTCTGGAAAAACGGCAGGAGAATCACAGCAGAAGTGCTTGGTAAACAAAAAAGGCAAGTCAAATTCAATTGTATGGAATCACTTTGGGTTTGATGAAGAAGACGAAGAGCAAAAACACCCGGTCCGCACCGACCGCTAACACAACAAACCTTTTTAACCATCTAAAGTTTAACCACCGCCACCTTTATCATATTCTTTATCTTATGAAAAACTAAAACGCATAAAAACAACTTCGTCCGCAATGCAATCTTCAGTCTCCGAATCTCTTTACGCTGCAACTCCCGTATTTACCTAACCCGTATAACCCTAACGTGCGTATTCTACAGGGTGTCCCATAAGTCTCCATACATAGGAAAAATAAACGTTTCTTGACATAAACCATTTTTATTTATATAATATGCTCTGTATGACTGCCATTTTGTCGAGAACACATTTCAATGCGTGTCCTCCACTGCTGTAGAACTATAAAGAAGAAAAATAAAGAAATACATGTTAGAACCATATGTATTATGTCTCCTATGTATGGAGACTTATGGGACACCCTGTAGATGGCTGATGTATACAGAAGGCCTTAACTGAAACCTCACAGCATGCCACTGAATTTACTATGTTTCATACGACACTAAACATACTTGAATTTATAATTTGCACTTTGCGTGAGGTTTTTTTTTTTTTTATTGCTACAGTTCTATGGCAAGTCTTTAGCAGTTTAATTACAGTGCACTATTTGTTTACAAAAGGAAACATACTTGAATTTACAGTACACTTATTTGATTTCAAAGATTTTTTTGTTTCGTACAAAAGTGAAAATACTTTGTTTTAGTGGTTAAAAGCTTTATTTATGTTTAAAGAGTATATTTTACATTGTTTTGCAAGAAAAAAATAAACAACTTTAAGGTTAACAAATAATCATTTTTAATAATCGTGATTTCAATTATTGCTAAAATAATCGTGATTATTATTTTTTTCTATAATCGAGCAGCCCTACTTCACGATAATGTGGTATTTTAAACTTGAAGTCCTTTGGTGAAAAGAAAACTCCTGCCTGCAGAGTGTGGATAACACTTTAAGTTGGTCAACTGCTTGATTGTGGGTTTTTATGTACTTAAATTTTCCATCCAGAGGGCCAATGTGCTATTTAGTGTCTAACATTTTTATTGGTTGGTACTGCTGCCAATCACTACCAGATTAACTGTCCATTTGTGCATGTGTGACGGGAACTTTACTTGGACAAACTGTCCGAAATGCGTTAGCAGAGACATTCAGTCATTCTGCGCTGTAATGGGTTAATTGCATTAAAATTTTTAATCAGATTAATCATGATGATGGATTAATCTGCGTTAATGTGTTAATTTTGCCAGCCCTACTTGATACACAACAGTGAGGATAAGCTGTTTTATCAAACGTGTGCAGTAAATGTACCTGTTGGTGTGTCCGTCGAGGTCGAAGTCTGGTTACAGACCGTGTCCTGCAGCCCTCGTCTGGACCCTGTGTCTACAGGTGCTTCACATTACAGCTCGTAAAACTCAGCGAGAGGGAAAAATTACTGCCACAATTTGTTTGAGGGAGGGGAAAGGCACGGGGGTACTGGAGCAAAGCTGTATATGGATACAGTATTGACATACGAATTTGCGACTGTGTTGTGTCTGCTGAACGCTTCAGCATTCCAGCTCAGTGCCAGGAAAGGCCATATTGTTTTTGACTTGAACTCAAGTGTCATTTTCTGAGGAATGATTTAGTGGTCTGTTTGTGTGTGCGTGTGTCTCGCAGGCCAGCTGGCACACTCCTCAGCCGATGGTGTGTATGCCATACGTAGAGAGAGGAAGGTTGCGGGGTTAAAGGGCCACGGGGTCGCTGGGAGTGCACTGTGAAGAGAGGAAACAGGCCTAATCTCAGAAAGGCTGGCAGCTTCCTGTTCTGAGTGGAGGGTACACAGAGGACACTGTCTTCACTTTGGATACCCAACTAGTGAGTTTACAATGTAATTCAATCAGGATTAGTCCACTCACGCCCTCTAATAATAGTGAAAGAGAGGATACGAGACTGACTTTTAAATCAGTTTCACCTAAATCTGGTTTTACATTCAGAAATGGTTCTGGTTCGCACATAGCCACATGGACTCCCAGCATCAGATGAACATGGATTCAACCTAGTATTTTTACTCAGCAAATGTTTAAACAGAAAACATCAAACATATATGTCACTTCCTAATGATACTGATGCAGATTCTTAAGTGAACTAAATGTTTCATGCAGAGTGACGCTGTTCATTCAGCTGGAGGTTGCAGTAAAATAGGTCTTCTTGTGGACCTAGTTATCTGGCAAAAAAGGAAAAGGAATGACTAATTACCTCCTAATTATCTCATCAGACTGAGCTCCTTAAAGAAAGAAGGACTAGTAAGCATTTAAGTAATGTGCATTCAAAAGAAACTATGTTTAAGCAGGAAATTTTGTTTTTGGTGTGATTTTCACTGAGATTTTGTCTGAGATTCTTGCAATATACATGTATTTGATTGTATTAAAATCCCTATAATAAATCTTAAGAGGTAATTCATCCATAGAAGATCCTTATTAACATTATTATGTGTTAATAAGACTACTTTAATGATTGTATAATAAGGATGTTTATTGTCATACAACACTTGTATGCACTTATGAGGAACTTGTTAAAAGTTTATAGACAGTGCAAGAATGTCAATAAAAGATCTGTGTAATTGGTTCTAAAAGTTTTCAAGCACATTTACAAATATATATATTATTATATATATATTTATATTTATATTTATATATATTATATATATATATATATATATATATATATATATATATATATATATATATATATATATATATTATATATATATTAAGCTTTTTGTTGCTTTATTAAGATGTGTACTTATATGCATTTATTTGTAGTTAAGTGTGTAGTGTTTTGTAGCTATCAGCTCTAACACAAGAACAATTTATTGCCTGCAGGGGTTGTCATGGCTCCTTTGTAAAACAACATGATATGTGATGCTATTCAGTAATTATACACTTTAGAACAAAGTTGTGGTTCCGTTTGATTCAAAGCAGAGAGAAGCACTGCAGCCTACAAAAGTTCTTACTAGGATTTGCTTAATTTACAGATTTATTTTCCATTATGAATTACAATGAGTTTTGTTATTCCCTACCCTCACTTAGATGTATTTCACAAAGAGCAGTGAATCCCAGATGTAGAGGCTGTGACTGGCACTTAGGAATTGGTCACACATGACGTCCAGGCATTGGTTATTGTTACCACTCGCTCTACATTTGACAGTGGCTTATTTTTATTTCTTTTACTGTGATGTACAGCTCTGGTAGGCATTTGTGGGAGAAATGCTGCTGACTTGATACAGCTCTGAACTATTTACCAGATCACAAAGCGCACTCTCTCAGCTCCAGTGTAAGGTCAGAAGTCCTCAGTAGTAAAACAGTCTGTAGATGCTGTGATTAACTTGGATGTCAACAGGTTTTGGCAGTTCTGATCAGAAGGTTTCTTTATTATACTGCTTTGGACTTACTGACCGTTCTACAGAGTGTAAAAAACAGACAGCATCCAAATCGCTTCCAAACTCTGTGTTTTATGGTGCACTACTTTGTATCAATGTTCATATGAGGTGTATTTACCTGCAGAGACTCTGGCCTCTGCCTCTATAGCCTTTTTTCTACCAACATTCTCAGGAATTTATTTACCTGGGTAAATTAATTAATCTGTCCGGTTTGCATTTCCACTGCACCTCAAAGTTTCTGTGAAGTTCCTGGAGATCATACCGGGCTATATGTGGCCTCTGAAGTAAAATGAGTCTGACACCCCAGCTCTAGATAATTGCAGTAGAATTTGACAAGGTGTGGGTGTGTTGATTTCTGTTTTTAGAATACTAGCGACATTGTACCCATGGTGCCATTCTATGATAGCATGATAAATAGAACTTGTCTGCCACCACTATCCATTTGTAAGCTACCATTTAATCATGCATTGCGCAGGTAATAATTTGAGCCAACATGTGAGGCCTGAAAGGAAGATCATGTATTTGTTTGGTCTGTGAAGCATGATTAAATTTATACAGCGTTAGTGAACTGCAGCCTTCACATTTTAGCATTGTCTGCTAGCAGTAGAAATGTCATGAACGGCAGCATAAAGACTGGCAAAAATGGAGTATGGCAGCAGGGATGAAGAATTGAAAGTAGAGAGAGGCTAAAATCACCCAGTATACCTCACAGTTGAATACGGACAGAAAATTGTGCCTAGTAGATAGTCATGAACGGCATGGGGCCTGTGAAGGTCTGTGGTGAGCTCGGAGTTGGTCCGAGGTGAGCTGTGAGCCGGTCCGAGGTGAGCTGTGAGCCGGTCCGAGGTGAGCTGTGAGCCGGTCTGTGGTGAGCTGGGAGCCGGTCCGAGATGAGCTGGGAGCCGGTCCGAGGTGAGCTGGGAGCCGGTCTGTGGTGAGCTGGGAGCCGGTCCGAGGTGAGCTGGGAGCCGGTCTGTGGTGAGCTGGGACCCTGTTAAAATCACCCAGTAGCCGGTCCGAGGTGAGCAGGGACCCAGTCTGCGGTGAGCTGGGAGCCTGTTTAAATCGCCCAGCATACCTCACAACATTTTAATACGAACATAAAAGGGTGCCTAGTAGACAGTCAGGTAATGTTTCTATTCATTTGGCGAGTTTGGCGGCGATCGGGCCTGTGAAGGCTGAGGAAAACCTGTACAAATGCCCTCCTGTGCTGCAACATGGATCGGACATCGATGGGATGGACACGGGGCGGGGCCAAAACGCGCATTATGTAGGTAGGATAACTGCTATGTTATCCTGGTCGTTCTTTCATTCTTATTATTCTTTTTTACTTTTTTTGTGTTTTTTTTTCCTTTATTTATACTCACTGAAAGAAAGAAAACTGAACAAAAAAGTGTGTGGGAGGGTGCACAAACCAATTATGTTGTTTTACTCTCCTTTGTGAGGAACTAACCTGCCTATCTGTTGTTTGACTTAACTGCTGTAAGATACTGTATAAAGGGGAGGCAAAATAAGCATAAAGCTTCAGCCTACTCCTTTTAAGTCTGACTATACAAATTCATTGTTTAAGTAGTGAAGTTTGTATTATAAATTTTTGTTCTCATGGAGTGATTTGTTGGATCTGTTGGACTTGATGGATCTGTGGATTTCGTTTGTTCTTCAGACTGAGATAAAATGCAACCTGCAAATAACAGAAAAAATAAATAAAAATTAAAACACTAAAGAGGTCTTGCTGGCACCTCAGACGAAAATAATATCAAATACCCTGTGGACCCATCACAAGAAAGAGGAAATAAAACTTTTTCATTCTACACCCCTCAGTTCTCCCCATTCAGTCTATTGCTCACTCGACCACTCCTGCTTCTTGCTAAGTGGAGAGGAGGGGCCTTCCTTTTATAAACTTAAGCAAGAAATGTTACATACGTTACCTTAAACATCAGTTTCTAAGTTTTATTGTTCAGTCTTTACACCCTTAATTGCTTCTAAATGTTTCATAATCTCACTATAAATGTCTATATACAGTCGTGGAAAAAATTATTAGACCACCCTTGTTTTCTTCAATTTCTTGTTCGTTTTAATGCCTGGTACAACTAAAGGTACATATGTTTGGAGAAATATAATGATAACAACAAAAATTGCTCATAAGAGTTTAGTTTAAGAGCTGATATCTAGCCATTTTCCATGGTTATCTTGACAATAACCAAAATCACTTTAGTTCTTACATCAGTAGCAATGGCATTGTACTGCCAAAAACAGTGCTTTTAGGCATTCCATGTTTTCTTTTCTGTCTGTTTTAGTCACATGATACACACAGGAGTTAGTACTTGTTTGCATAACCATTGTTTTTGATGACTTTTGATGGTCTAATAATTTTTTCCACAACTGTATATATTAGCTACTTTTCCTCCTGTGCAACATTTCCAGTCCTCATATCTACTGCCTTTCGGTTGATGACACAACAAAAAACTCAACCAGATAGTGATATTTTGACAAAACACTGAGGTATTTTATCTATTGGTGGAAAATAGATACTCAAAGTATACTGCATAACACCACGCAATCTTATGATCATGTCGACTCTGTGGGCACAGTGGTGTTATCTTTATGAGAAGTGTCACCGCTGTTGATTTGCTGCACTTGTCATGCCTCTATCAGCGTAACCATGTCGTGTGACGAGCGGTATCTTATCTGACTAACCGTAATAACCATTTATCAGATCCCACAGTCATAACCTTATGACAATCATCCGCTCATCATTAAAGTCATATGTGGTTCATATTTATCTGTACTTAATCACACGGTTGCAAAAAAAATAAAGTGGCAGTTTCCAAGAGTTTTCTTTGTTGATTTGCGACTCAGAATTTCAGTTCTCATGCCAAATGATATCATTCAGCGCTGAAGTGTGCTATTACTGACCCATGTTTTACAAAAGCCACTCTTGCTTTTAAGCAGTGTCTGTAAGAAACAGTAAGTGTCTGCGTTTTCTCCAAACTCCCAACTAAAACCAGATCCAAGCTCTGAGGCAAACTGGCAGTTAGATTTTAGAGAACCCTTTTTTCAGTGCTGTACTGGTACCCGGTGCATGACAGAGAAGTACTAATGTCTGATAACACATCCTTACTTGTCTTTTTATTGGCCTGTACAGCTGTTTTTGAGCTTTAGTGGAATAATGTACAGTTCAAGCTCTCTGCAGATGATTACTAGGCCTACTTAAAAGATTTTTGAACGAGGAAATGGGTACCGTATTACCATTATGTGATCTGGGTGGATTACTGTAGCACTCAGTTCATATAAAACAGAGCTAATCTAACATGAGAGCCTCACAGCCGTTGTTTGGGTTCACCTCCATGTCTGTCTACATCAAACACTCCACAACGGTACACTGGCCTGGCCTCGAGCTCCTAGAAGAAAACAAACTCCCGCATGAAAAAGCCCAGAGGCAAACAACTGTGAAAAAAATTAATCTCCTTACAAATGAGTAACAAGTTTCACAGAGTGGTGGGTGTGCGAGAGCTGTCACTTACTGTGATAGAAGTTGCAGTGCACTACACCAGGGCAACACTTTTGGTCATGTAATTACAGCATTACCACATAATGAGAGTCATTTGTACTAATCACAGGGGCCGTGTTGACTTTGAGAAGCACAGCATAAAGGCATGAATTCCCACTTGGGTAAAGGTGGAGAATAGACAGCGTAATCCTGCAGGTGTGCAAACAACGACCAAGATTTTTTAAAAATTATTTATTCTTTGTTTATTCCAGCACAAGTACAACCAAACACTTTCCTGTTTTGCCGATGCTTCCTTTTCTCTTTGTGTCATATCTAATGCCTTATTTCGCTATGATAGTTTTTTCAAGAAGTACATGAATTCAGTTAATTTGCACAATAAAATGAGGTCAGTACATTTGTGCAAAATACATATTTGTCTTAACCCAGTGTTTTTCAACCTTGGGGTCGCCTGAAATTTCTAGTAATTTATAAAAATAAAAAATTAAAATTAGTAATAAAAAATATTTTTTACTGATTCAATATATATTTCAATATAATTAAAACGCCACACACTTTTACGAATAAAAATCAAGATTAAGTAAAATTCAGGTTATAATATCTGAGAGGGTATATCTTGATTGACCTGATTATGTGACCACATGCGTTAGCTACTGTGCTTTAACCTGTCCGAAACAATCAGAAAACCAGACCTAACAGAAAGTGGAAAAATTTCTTCACCCACCTGGTCCCGCAAAGACATCTCCAAGAGAAAAATGTCTCAGTTTTTAATGCCTGGAAATCGCTAGAAATTTGTGATGTTAAAATGGGGTCATGAACCAAAAAAGGTTAAGAACCACTCTTAACCCATAAAGATCCAAACAACCAGTGGTGACCAAAATCATCTACCAATATAAAATGTTTAATAACTTCTGATCCACTAATCCTATCAATACATGTAAATAATTGGTGTAAAATACAGTTTGTCATCTTTTCATGGTCATCAGATATGACCCATTTGGACGTTCAGAGGCTCTGTAGTGAACATGCAAACACTGTCATCTTCTACAGCATTGATTCACCAGTAAAATCCATGGAGTTTGATAAATGACAGTGGATGGAGACACTGGGTTTGTGTTCAGTTAATGATAAATTTTAATGAAAAAGTCATGCTTTCTTCATTTTTCTCTGCTTCTGATATTATGACAATTAACTTTACTCTGAGCTTTTATGAACATCTACATCATCAGTAAATTAAATATGGGAAAATACTAGATTTTTATTAAAGAAATGTAAAATACAGAGGATAAATGGTGATAAAATATTTAAGAAAGGTTAAGTAGAGAGAAAAAAATAATTTGGGAACTGCCGCAAAAGTAGCACTGGGTCTTTATGGGTTAATACCAACATTTCTGATCCCAAAGTAAGTTTTATACTAGCATGTTTACATATTGCACATTTTTGTGTTTTAGTCCCCCATGGTGTTTTTCAGCCATTGTTACAAAAATGATGTGTATTTAATGATTTTTTATGGTTAGATTCTGGCGCTGGAAGCCCTTGTTTAGGGTGAAAAAATATACCAATATAACACAACAACTCACTATGTATTTAGTAATATTCAGACCAAATCACTATATTTTCCTAACAAAAACACTTTTGTGGGCTAAACCTATAAACCCATGGAAGTTTGGAGGCAAACACCAGTCTCTAGTGGTGAAGTCCTAGATTTTATATATCTGTTATGCACCCCAGCCACTTCCTGCATACAGAGGAATGGATAAACTACACTGGGATTCTACATAGATGTGGTTTTAAATTTTGTATTTTATGGTGCTCTTCATTCCTGTAGCATTTCGTCAGTTTGTCAGAATTGAGTGATGTAACAATATTCACAAATAGGCTTATTAAACTTATATTTTATCTACTTTTCCTGCATGGATGACAGTTTCAGTATGAAATGCATTCTGGGAATTTTTTCTGATACTTTACTTGGAGTCTAAATGTGCTCTATTTGGAGAACTAGATGCCTACTAACCTTTTATGTGGGGCCAAAGGAAGGATCAGGGATTGGGCCGACTAACAGTGTGGTTTTATATATCACAACAAAATGGAAGAATTAAACTTGTAAGAAATTCAAAGATCAAATGCAATGAAATGATTGCAAAGGTTTGTGGATCCTGAAGACTCAAATTTGAATAGCATGCAGTAGGTCTTACAGAGTCTTACAGTTTTAGCACCAACTCACCTCTACGCCATTACAATTGAGCACCACCTCAATATATGAAGATAATTTAGTATCTATTATGCAAGCAGGGGGTGGGGGGGATGACCAAACAAAAAATACAGTTTTAAAACAAAAAATCAAGATTTGAAAACAATGAAGGCTTAAAATTTTTATGCTTAACAAAGTAATTTCAAATCTGAAACATCACATCACGCTTCAAACCTCAGCTGAATAGAAACTAAAAAAAGTTTCTGGTTCCTTGTACTGACGCATAATGGAAAACCCTAAAAATGGAATAGAATCGAGAAGACACGAATGGAAAAGCCCCAAAATTGTTAGCAAGTTTTTCTTCATGCAAAAATGAATTGTGTAATTTTCAAAATATTCTCTCAAAATAACCTGAGGTGTGGAAAACGTTGATCTAGTGCAGACCGAAAGCCAAAACAAAGAGGGAAAGTGTGCTTTTTAAAAATTTGGATAGCTACGACTCTACATATAAATCCTCCCAATCCTCTGTTTTCCATTCTCTTTTCAAACACTCATCCCACATCCCATCTCCTCACTAATTTTTCACCAGGTCTGAGCCAGGAGAGTAGTTTCTGGTGGGCAGCAGCAGGGATGAAGTGCTTCCTGTCGGGCCTGTGGACAGGAGGAACTGCCACTGGCCCTCAGCCTTCAGAGGTGGAAAGTATGTGTCGTAGGCTGAGCTACCACCTCCCACCTCCCAGCCTGGGAACGGAAGCTGGGAGCCGCCAGGGAAAACAAGCAAACAATCAGGTAGGGCCTGAGACGGGAGAGAGAAAGAGAGGATAGGAGGGGAGGCGGAGCTGCAGGACACGTCAGGTCCTGAAAGACTCAACTGAAGCTCTAGGAAAAGCATACAGATGTAATGGGGTTTGGGATGGAGCTTTTGTTTATGTGTTTGTGTGAGCATTTCCTCGTTCATCAAAGAAAGTGAAAGGATGTGTGTGTTTTCAGAGGGACCAGCATGCAGAGCGCGTGTGTGAGTGTCTGTGTTTTGCACGCGCATGTTCGTGGCTGAAATATAATCCCATATTAAAGTTCAGAGAGTGTTTGTACTGTGTGTGGGTTGATGTGACTGTGTGAGAAAACTGAGAGCTGTATGTGTGCGTGTGTGTGTATGTGTGTGTGTGTGTGTGTGTGTGTGTGTGTGTGCGCATGTGTGTGTGTGTGTGTGTTTGGTTAAGGACAGCGGCCAGCAGGGGACAGGGTGGGTTCAGGGCAGGGGAGAGAAGAGGGGATGCCTAAAGGGAGGAAGATTGTGGTGTTCAGTTTCTGCAAGGGGGGTCCGGTCAGCCTGCACGTAACACAGTAAGAGTGGGTAGGGGGCATGGACCCGTCTCCCCCTCTCCCCTCCCTCTCTTTCTCTCTCCCCTCAGAGTGAATGAAACGAATCTGATTCATTCACTCTAAGGGGTGGTTTCACTGTAAATGAGCAGAGGGGTGAATGAGGGAAAAGTCCCTGTCAGAATATTTTTGAATGAAGTATATCAACACAATCATAACAGTATAAGTGAATTGTTGGTGTATTTATGTACACCGAAAAGTGAATTGTCTATTTTAACATGCTGCAACACTAAAGATAACAACATAACAATCCAACACAGTGCCTTAATTTGACCTACATTCACTGGTTTCGACTTACATTATTTGGGATGTTTTATGAATATTAACCATTACTAAACAGTCAGTTAATTTCATAGTAACTGTTCAATTTGCAAAGATCTTTTCAGGGCAAATAAAGTATGTATTCTGGTATCACAATACCTGTATATGGTATTTACATGATAGTAATACAGGTATTTGTAAGTTTACTGTACAAAAAGCTAGAAATGGTTTTGAAGTTAGATGTATATCTGTCGTTGAGGATAATTTACAGATATCTCAATTTTTAGAATTCAATACAATATATAAATAAAATAAATAATATATAAATAAATTAAAAAATCTCATTCTTTCATAATTTTTTGGGAAGTTAAGTTACTGTCTTCACTATTTAATATAACAGCCATTTTAGGAATAATTACAACTGTCTTCATTCTAGACTTAAAGTAATTTAAGGAATGTTGACACACTTATATAAAATGTTTCAATAACTAATGAAAGATTCAAGATTGAGGATCTACTTTATTGTCCCACCTTTTAGGGACATTTTCTTTGGAAGAAAAGATATTCACTATACATAAGGGAGGACTTTTGAGGCTAGTAAAAAAAAAAAAAAAAAAAAAAAACATAGAAGACATAAGAAATGCACCCATAGAATACTCTAAAATTAAATAATTACAAGAATAAACTTACAAAGGTGGATTGAGTTGCTGCAGTATAAAAAAATATCCACTAATAGAGCTCCATGTATATTTACCTACTGGTGTATGAGTGTGTGCGTGAATGGGTGAATGTGAGTCTTTGTAAAGCGCTTTGGGCACCATGAAGGTGTAGAAAATGTGCTATATAAGTGCAGTCCATTTACTATATACATATATTCATATATAGATACACATACACACCCATACACATGTATGTAAACATCTATGTAAATCTGCACACAATACAAAAAATCAAAATGATCAAGCTAACTTTATTCTAATACCATTTACCACATATTTAAAGGGTTCTAATGTAAGATTTAGTACTTATATGAGGTTTATGGTGTCTGGTTTTTGCAATGAGGAATTAATCAATATTGAACCTTATCAATTATAATGACCTTTCGGCTCAGAGTCAAATAGTTTTTTTCTAATTTCAGTCTTTGTGTCAATGAGGTTTTTGGCAATTTTCTCAGTTTTAACACAAATGGTCAAATATGCAATCAATATTCATTCATTTTTGGTGAATTAGTTGATTAAATTTTAGCTATCCAATTTAAGAAATGTTAACAGCATGGTAAATGTTCCCACCATGTACTGTATATGCACTAATAATAACCCAAAATCATTTAAGGAAGGCCCTTTTTTGTTTAGAGGGTGTGTTACATAAGTGGATGTCTACAGGTCAAACACTAACCCTGAGGGAGACGCGGTGTCAGCTGCTCACCACCACTCCGCACTAATGAGTTTAAAAAACCTGTCAGCTCTAATAAATCCCTGCTCTGTGTGCAGATACCGGGTACAACACACATGAATGGAAATGAGACTTTATATCAATGTCAGGTTACAACAAGCACTGCAGTTGCAAAGAATCTGACAAATTATATCCTGTTTTTTGTTTTTTTTTTTTTGTTTGTTTTTCTATACCAGAAACTTACCAGAGGTTGAACATGCTCGAGAGCTCTTTATGGTCACATTGGCCATAAATCTGTCTTTTACTTCCTCTCAGTATCGATGTTGTTTTTCATAGGCTATTTCTTGTGATCTGGCCTGAGATTTTTAAGAGTTTTTAACAATACTCTTGTAGCTAAATCACTGGTTTATGAGGCAAAATAGAGTTGTGAGTGGTCATAAGTGATGTAAGCTGACACAACTTGACCTCAGGGCTTTAGTTAAGTTGCTCTACACCTGTTATTTAGAGTAATCATATACAGATGATTTAGATATTTGTGGATTTAAAGGGATGGAGTTTCAGAGCGAGGGCTGGAGAAGTCACTGAATCTGGTTTAATGAGTTCCTGCGTTTGGTAGTTTTTTCCTAAATTGTAAACATTTATATAAAACAGTCGAGTGATTTTACTCTATTTTCACTGCCTTCATTACCTAATAGTGTTTTATATCTAATCTATAATACATTTGTACATTCATATCAGTTTCTAAACTCTGTATATGTGTGTTGGATACATGGTGGTCTCTGTGTTTGGTACGTGCTCCATTGACTGTCCCAAGGCACCATGGGACACTAGTGATTGAAGCCCAGTTGAGAGAGAGGACAGAGCGAAGGGAGAAGGGAGAAGGGTGAGGGGGGAGTGGACGTGACATCCCCAGTTGTCCCGTGACATCACGCCACCAGGGACAGGAAGTAGGGGAGTTGGGAGGGTAGGGTACAGCAGGTGACATCAGAGCTCCGTCTGGGTTTCTTGGTCCTCCAGCTGGGTAAACTAGACAGAAGGAGACCCACATCCCACCCACCCATCCGCCCACTCCTTCATCTCCGCCTTTGTTTCCATCCCACCACGCGTTCTTCGACATTTTCTTGTCTCTGTCTATGTTAATATTCACAATCGCTACCTGTCCTTTCTGACTCACAGACCCATAATGCCATGTGTTTCCTCATGCAGTCTCTCCTTTATCTAACTCCTGCTTTTATGTCTGTGTGTGTCTGCTCCTCATCCGCTCACTCTGACCTTGTCCTGGATCTCCATTCACTGTGATCAAACGCTGACGATCCCCCGCTGGTTTACATTTATACATGTATACGTACGAGCAGAAGGATCTGTGCATGTATTAGAGGAGTTTACCCTTTTCTTTCTAAGGACCAAATTGACCCACATGAACTAAGCACCTGTTAGAGTCCAGCAGCCACCAGGGGGCCCCCAAACAGACTGCAAAGTGTTCATGGTTTATATTTTTATTGACTCAAAAGACACATTGGTGATCTAGTACAACTTCAAGATATCCTGTTAGCTCAGCACATTAAAATGGGAGTTTTTTTGTGCTTCTGCAAAAGTGTGAATGTAAGACTAGAAGCAGAGCCACAACGATGAATTGATTAATTACCACTTTCCATTACTATTGGGGTAGTCGCTAATGAGTTTGAGTATTTTTTGTTGTTTTTTTTTTTTTTTTTCTAGAAAGTAAATCTTAATTCTGTTGTTTATTTCCTTATGACGCTGAACTGAAAAATCTGTGAGTAAAGGAAAACAAGAGATTTAAGGATGCCATGTTGGGCTCCTCAAAAACGCCACCATTTATTTAAACACTTAAGAAACTCAGAGAATAAATGAAAAATAAATCAGCGATGAAAATACTCTTTTCTGTAAGGGTTATTAAATCTTTCTTATTCCTCAAAAAAGTCCTGTATCAGCTGTGTAACGGAAATCACAATCTACATATTTTGAAACAATAGCAAGAATTTACAACATTAACAGTGAATTGGAGAGCATGATGTCACAACTTTAGTTATGTTTTTAGCCTTTTTTTATTGTAGTGTCCTAAATCATCTCTGGCACTGATTACAGTGTTGCAGGAGAGTCCACTTCATTGGAGACTGAAAGCACAATTGTCTGCTCAGCCACAGTGTGGTACTTCCTGGTTCAGAGCTGAGAAACTGCACAAGCTGAAGAAACAATGATTTTTCGCTCATGAAGACATGTTGCAGAAATAAGTTTGTTGAGAAAACTTATAAAGAGTTGAGGTTAGTTCTGAACTAAATTAAATAGAAGACTGAATTAAATAGAAGACTGAATTAGTTACTTGAAAATCAAAAGAAAAAATGTGTTGGTGACATATTTGTTAATTGCACTTTACATGTAAATGCAGCTGGTTAGTGAAGAAATTAAGTTATGGAATGTAACAAAGTACAGTTACTTGGGTCCAGTCATTTTTGGACACTTTTTACATCCCCTCCAATACATTACAGCCAAATATTGTACTTTTTCTTCCTTATATTAATCTTATCACTTTAGTTACTTTCCAAATTAAAGTTTTTATTCACTTCCTGTCTGGTCAGAACCACTTACCTCCAAATGTGTTTATATTGGTAATGATATTGACATTGTTTTTGATCAAATAAGGCTAAACATATTCCTTTACAGCTCGAGTGAGTCCCCCTCCTTCTTCAGCTTAATAAACTCTTTAAAAATTCTCTCAGTTTAGTTGAAAAATGCATTGTGACTAAACTGAAAACAGGGCTGTTTTTCTGAGTTATTGGAGTGCAGTAAAATGCAATATAAACATTAATAGAGCAGTAATGTGAACCCAAAAACAGAATTTTTCATAAAAACAAAGCCTTTGACAGAGACCATGTAACAGTTTGAATACTTTCACAATTTTATTAATCAATACATTTTGCTAATACTTATGACTTTTATTTGTTGTGAAGTATTTTTTTACATGTTTTTATGTAATTAAGTTATTAGATTTCTTGATCTTTACTATCTGAATACTAATTCCACCACTGGTAATTGTACTGCCTTTTCTTTTACTTAAGGGGAGCTATTTCCTGAAGATGCGTGGGTGGAAATAACTTCACATGACAAAGAATTTCTGTTTGGTGAACTTTATGCATCTTTGTCAGGTGAATACAGAACACATAACTGTGACATCAGTAAAAAGTGCAGAACAGTGACCACCCTTGTTTTCTTCAATTTCATGTTCATTTCAATGCCTGGTACAACTAAAGGTACATTTGTTTGGACAAATATGATGATAACAACAAAAATAGCTCATAAGAGTTTAATTTCAGAGCTGATATCTAGCCATTTTCCATGTTTTCTTGATAATAACAAAAATCACTGAAGTTTTTATATCAATAGCTATGGCATTGTACTGCCAAAAACAATGCTTTAATCATTCCATGTTTTCTTTTCTTTCTGTTTTAGTCACATGATGCACACAGGAGCTAGTACTTGATTGCATAACCATTGTTTTTGATGATGTTTGATGGTCTAATAATTTTTTCTGCGACTGTATTACGCTGTCCATGCAATGAGCTGCAAACACTATTTAACCTCAGAAAAAAACATATTAAATCTCATGAATTCTTTTTTGTTGTTGTGTGAAATAGTGTCACATTCACTATCCAAACAACATGCTGTATTTAGCAAGAAACACTAGTTAAAGGAGAGCGGAGACATAAATTATGATCTATCTCACACTATAAACAAATGTTTTACCACAGTTAAAATCAATAAATCTGAAAATAATATAAACAGAAGTAATAATCATCTTTAATCCTCATTTGCTATTTATTTTCTTATTTGTGAATAATTTGATAGTTGAAAAGTAGAGGTGTGTTCTTGTTTCTCTGAAGTACTTCTGTTTGAAACACAGAGAAACACACACACTAACAGGATCCTCTTCCCTAAGTTCATTTCTATGACTACAGACCGAGTGTGAGGGAGCGGGCTGCCAGTCACACTGAGTGGTTGGTTTGCACATCTCCGCTTTGAATGTGAAACACATGTTAATGTGTGGGTGGGAGTCAAGAGAATAGAGGAGAGGGTATCCATGTCTCAATATGAAAACGCCCTGTCTGTCCATCTGTAGGAACATTTAATAAGACTTGCACACCAGCAGGCCTTTTTTCCATCCTCTCTCCCTCTCTCCATCTCCCTAGCCTCATTCTCTCCTTATCTTTGATCTGCGTACTTTGGAGCCTTTTCTATGCAAATGATGTTTTCAGCTCTTAATGGAAAAAAAAGAAAAAGTATTTTAGTGGATATGTGAATGTTTGTGTCTGTGTAATGTTGTGCTTTTCACTGTAAATTCAGTGTTTGTTTAGGTGTGTAAATGTTTTCACTATAGACACTACTATCTGTCACATGGTATTATATTTCTCCTGAATGCGTGTGTTCTTCTACCACATGTGTTTGTTTGTGATAGTGAATGTAAGAGAGGAGGCTGAGTGCGTGGCAGCCCCCTGTTTGCCCCCCTCAGTGTTCTGGTGTGTGTCTCAAAGCTCTGCAGTGGGTTTATGATGTCTGGCGAAGACTGTAGAGAGTGCAGATGGCAGGAGCAACAGAAAAAGGGAGGCTGGAGTGGGGGTGAGGTGTGTGGTTGCATTAATACGGTCTGCAGTTCTCGTTAGCACTAATCAGGGGCTTCCTGTACAGAGAGGAGCATGGGTTCACCTTCCCAAGTACCCCAGCAGCATGCACACATACGGACATACACATAGACACATGCATGTACACCCTCGGAAAACACACATTTGTACGCGCTCCTTCCCTCCCTCACTTCCTATCCATTCTCCTTGAGCACTGTAGGTCCATCCCTCTGGATCTGCGTTCCTGCGCCCTCACTCTGACCATGTATCCCGATTCCTCTATGTTTGTTTGGCTCCTCGTGCTCTGAAACTGGCCATAAAATGAGTTGGAAGGAACTGCAAGCGACTGAAAATGGAGCTTTTTCCACACTTGGGGTGACTTACCATATGCTACGAGTCACGTGAGACCACAGTGAAGAGTTCACTCTCCCTCAGAAAGGCACTTGTCCCAATGTGAACTCTGAGGGGTCATGAACTTCAGCTGGAGTGCAGAGGAACTGGCATTCAGGGTGGAGATCGACAAAAGACAAAGTTAGTTGGCATAAAGGTGGCGCGGTTGACATCCTGGAATGTGCAGCACAATGACGCACTCGTGAACGGTAAATCATCTGCTGACATTGGCATATTGGAGGAAAAAAAGCACCAAAGCCTGACAGGAATCAAGTCATCTGCATGTGTGCAAAGTGTGTAATACCATCTGTGACCGTTTAGCAGCTCGGAGCCTGTGTGGCCATGATGGCATGTGGAATCTCTGGGCAATATGTTGACCACAGAAACAATAGAAATGAGATTCCACAATGAAAATGTCATAAGTACCCTCGCCCCTTTTCCTCTCCCTCCTCCCATCTCTTCCTTTCCTTTCTCCTGACTTTAAAAGAGCCCCAGGGTAAGATAAATTAATGTATTTAAGATGTGGAAATCAGATATTGAAATCTTTGCCCTCACCATCCTCCCCCCTTCTTCCCCTGCTTCTCCCAGAACCCCATCTCCTTTACTCCCCTTCTCCCTGCACTGCTGCTCCCTTTAATAGAGTTTAATAGTGCACAGGGAGACAGTGTGATAGATAGACTGAGAGAAACTGAGGAGATTCAGGCTTTTTTTTTTTTTCACAATCCGCACTTTTTGTCAAATCTTTTTTTTTTTCTTTTACTGTGCCCTGGGCTTTGCAATTGATAGCCTCCTCAAAAACAGCAACTCCCCCTCCTGCCCCTCTGCACACCTTCCCACCCCACTGAACCCTGGCCAGCCACAGCTGCCTGACCAGATGTGAAAGAGAAAGAAAGGAGGTAGAAGGAGAGATGGAGGACAGGGAGAGGCCACCTCCTGCGGGGAATGAGGATTGAAACACTGAGAGTGGAGAATGAAGGGATGAAGAAAAGCAGAGGGAGGAAAACCTATAGAGAGGAGATGAGATAAGGAAAAATTAATAACTCACATATATTGCATATATTAGAAGTCTTTAGCTGGCTTTAAATCTAGTATGTGGCCGTACCATCAGAGACCACCTACTCAGATCTCATCGTGCCAAGTGTGATCGGTCTTACCAAGTATGGGAGAGTTCATTATTTCTCAAACTTCGCACATCCTGTGCCACCAAAATCATTAGTCGAGCCCAAGACCTTTCAAAAAGCTGACAGAATAGATCAGTCTTGAATATTTTGCGGCTCTGTTGGCCAGTTAGTGGAGTCTGCATGTATCCAGGTTTCTCCATGGGCAGAGCTGATTTATGTAGCAGCTCAGCACTCTAAGCCCTGAGTCCGCACTCACACCGTACTCTTGGGGGCTGTCTGATTAGAGATGGGGGAGAGAAACCATGCACTCGCACACCCCACCATTTGGTTCTGATTACACACATGTACATCACACACCCAGAAAACACACACGCTCTTCCTCACACATGTCCACACACACACACACACACACACACACACATACAAAGATGCGGATGAACTACAGCCTTTAACATTTAATACAATTTCTCTTGTACCTGCATATTGTAAAAAGTGGTAATTAATACATCACTTGCAGCGTGGGATAAATGGTTCATGATGAGGAAGTGTCAAGAGTATTTTTAAAAATTCAAATAACATTCATTATGCACGTCGAAGAGTTTCCTGTGTTCTAAAATAGTGTTGTTCTTGTGCTAAGTCTTCTATGAGCATCCTGATTTTCTGCATTCCACATGTTCAAATCCACTTTGATCTTTTCTTACAACTAGTTTTCTGTCCAGTAAAAGCAATAAAGCGCAATAAAAAAGAAGAGAAGAAGAAGTTTTATTATCCTATTTATTTTTTCTTGCCCTTCCTGAGATGGATAAACAAAATAAATCAACTGCTTGCACTTCACTGAGAAAGGTGTCATCAGTCTCTTGTTGTCAGACCACATCCCATTTTCTTAAAAACCTGGTATAGGATGGTACCCCATGCTGTTTAACACAAGTGTTAATATGAGAGGACTGTAAACACTCGGCTGTAATCACAGACCGCAGCATGTGGTTGCTTTGACCGCAATGAGATGGGGGGATACATGTGTTTGAGGTAGAAATGGAAGAGTTTGAGCAAGGCTGATTTCCATCCCAGAATGTCGATTTTTTCAGCTGATCAATGTATATGTTGAATCGAGGAAGGGTGTGTGCTCTCTGCTGGAGTGTATTCTGGGTCAGTGTATCTTTTGGTAATTGGATTTTCTTTTCAGAAACAAAAGAAAAACTAGTGGTTAATTGATTTTCATTTTAAACTAGAAGAATTAAAATTTAATGTTAACATGTTTTTCTTTTTCAGCGTCAAAACAGATGAACCAGATTTAAAAAAATGGCTTGATTTTTGTTATTTCTCTCTCTAATAACAAAAAAGAAAGTTACTACCTAACAGAAATAGAAAAATGGATCAAAAACGCCCGTTTTTTTTTTTTTTATTATTTTCTGAGACCAGAAAGAGTACTAATGCCTAGGTCACAAAGATTCTTACAAACGATTGGTTTGTACGAATCTTCCACTTCATACATAATCTGGAGTTCGTAGACAGTCATGGAGGTCATGTCTACGATGTCCAGATTTTGTTTTTAAATTTGGTTAATCTATTTTGACACTGAAAAAGAAAAACGAAGCCTTGAAATTCTATTTTAATTCTTCTATTTTGAAAAGAAAATCAATTAACCACTAGTTTTTCTTTTGTTTCTGAAAAGAAAATCCAGTTACCAAAAGATACACTGACCATTCTGGACCATCACCAATCTGGATCATTGATTCTTGTGAATATTAAAAAAAAATACATGCCCACCTGTTACTCTGTCCCTCCTTAATGGATTCTAGATGCACTTGTTTGTGATGTTTCCTGTTCAGGGTCGTCACCTTATTGCCAACATCTCAGACGGTCGCCCACATTCTTCCGGTCTTCACTCCCACCCTGACACCTGACTTCGGGTGACATCAGGCTTTAGCAATGGACGGAAACACGTTAAACACGTACCTTCTCAGTGCTGTGCCCCTCACCGGGTCAGGAGCTCTGATGGGTAAACCAGATGCACACAGAGACAAACACACCCATACATAGACACAAA
Organism: Sphaeramia orbicularis; assembly: GCF_902148855.1. Taxonomy (NCBI): domain Eukaryota; kingdom Metazoa; phylum Chordata; class Actinopteri; order Kurtiformes; family Apogonidae; genus Sphaeramia; species Sphaeramia orbicularis. Next base: position 31,785,815 of record NC_043969.1, on the reverse strand, counting down.
TTATGCCCATATGCACTGAGGTTCAAACAACATTTAGGAAGATATATTTGATACATATAGAGTAAAATAAACTCTATAAAGATGTTTTATGGTTGTATGTAATAACAAAGCACCTGTTTAGGGAGACGTCCCTCATTTCTGGCTCCTTTGAGCATGTTGAAGTGTGGAAACAACAATGAGGCAGACAGAAATGGATGAGGACTCTGTAAGGGACGTAGTGGAGACTGGACACGCTTTCTCTCTGAGGGGGTGTCGCTGTCTGACAGGAAGTGTAAGTCAGTGTGTGTGTTGCTGTGTGTGTGTGTGTGTGTGTGTGGCCAGGTCCCCACCAGCAGGTCAGGGTTGTACAGCTAGCAGGAAATGACCCAAAACATGCATGCTCTGCACATGAAGATTTAACCCCATGTGTACCGATGTCATCTGTTCATGTGAGGTTCTTGCCTGGATGATAGTTGTCATAATTTTGAGTTTTGTTGAATTCAGTGATTTGTATTTGTCAGTGAAAACTGCACTTCAATCATGTTTTTTTTTTTTTATTCAGAGATTTAATGTGCAGTAGCTGTATCAATCTGCTGGTGAAACATGATTTTTTAAAAGCCAAATATTTACATTAGTCATCATTAAACTATGCATCATGACGTAATTTTGGAAAAGGATGAAGTAACTGAAAACTGTATACGTGAGCATCCAAATACACGTAAGAATATTTGGAATATTTGAGCGGAGGTGCTCTAAATTTAGCTTCCCCTTGACTTTCCCTCACCCCCTCCCTACACTTGTGGCTTCCAGGCCGAAACAATGGACCCCCTATGCCTCCCCATCCCACCCTCCACCCACCACACACACCACACACACCACACTCCCTGTGCCATTATTGGATGTGCTGCCTCTCCCTTAGGTGTGCGTGCGTGTGCATGTGTGTGTTTGTGTGTATGTGTGTGTGTCTGTGCAGAGTCCATCTGGCCTCTGGAGTCCTATAAGGAAGACAGAATGTTTAGCAGCTCCTGTACTCACTTTGCAATGTCGTTTCTGTCGTGATAGGGACACTCTGCCTCAGTGGACAGGAAGTGACTCTCAGACGGGGGGGTGGGGGGGGGGGGGCTGTGACTGACGTTATGGGGGCAGAAATACGCCATTACAATCATGAGTATGACATTTGTAGACAGGATGTCACTGCCTGTCAGCAGACACGTTTGCTTCAGTCTTGTCCAACTCTGTCTGACCTATTAAGTCACTGAGTTATGTAAGCAGAGTTCTGAGTATCAGAAAACACCATGCGTCACTTAAGTGTGCCTATCTGTGCGTCCATCCTGCTGCCACACTGTAAGGGCACGGTTGTCTACAGTAGCACACAAACAGGAGTTGATGGGGTGATCTAGGTTCATCCTGTTTTCATGTGCGTCTGCAACCTTGAAACATGTCATTTTCCTGAAGTGTCTTGGTAAAAACGGACATTTGTTATCATCAGATAGTTTGTGAGGAAACCTCACTGGCAGCTCATTAGTCTCCTCATTTCTCTATTATTTTCTTCTGAGGTAGCTCTGAGAGATTTCTCATTGCATTTGTCAGGCAGCTTTGGAAATAATTATTGGACGACTGTGACAACGTAGAGAAAAGTCAACATTAGACATAAATATGAATTGCAAAGACATCAAGAAGACAAATATCTGGCAAAAATTTGAAATGTTTGCTTTACAAATGTAATAGAAAAATAAGTTGTGTTTCAAATAATGACAGCAGAAAGTTTTCTCCATAACAAGTAACATATGAATTAAAAACATCTGATCTGGTAAAAACATTCCAGAGATAAATAATATTATAAAAAGCAAACATTAAAAGGCCATGTTGAAGGGATGCTACAGTATGTTGAATTTCTACAGAAAATCATGAATTATTTCAAAGCTATATTGCTTGTCTCATTATTGAACGTACAGGATGTTTACTCTAAGTGAAGGATGTCATGTTTTTTACAGGTGCTATATGTAGGATGTACTATGCATTAAAAAATAGCATAATAAAATCACAGAATCACTTCATGTCACTATTCAACTCTCCTTATGTGGTCAGGACAGTTCATGTAAAGCTGGGGGGCTGTAATGGCATTGGATTTTAAACAGGGTCCCACTTGAAAATCAAAGATCACATACTGGCCCATGAGTGATTAGTAAAATCAGTTCTAGAGAAGCCAAGCTGCTGCCATAACAATTTGGTATTTCTAGCAGGACTTATAGTGAGACTCTGATTGTTAAAGACCATTTAAAGGTGTCCACTTATTTCTGACCACCCTCAAAACTCTTCCCAACATTCCCACTCTCCTCTTATATTCTGCAGTCACTTCCTTTCTCTCCATGTTCTGCTCTCATTGTACAAATGTGTGCATGTGTGTGTTTAAAACATGTGTGTCAGTGTCCATCTCTCCGTGGCAGCATTCCAGTAAAGCCGAGCCAGTGAGGGGTCTCTGTCTCACATCCCTCTTCAATCAAACACAAACACACACGTCCGGCCAGCCTGGCCCACGCTATCTTTCCCTGCCTCCTAGTGCCAGATGCACACACCCTGTGCTCTCCCTCTTTTGCTTTCTCCTCCTCTTCCAACATTCCTCCTCAGCCTCCTCTCTTTTCTCTGCTTGCTTTTCCTTCTCCTCCCCCTCCTCTGGTTCAGCACCCCTTGTGCATCACATTGTCTCCCGGCTCTTCATCTTTCTCCACTTCCTGTGTCCTGCTCCTTGTGCCCCCTACACCCCCTCCTCCTTCCTACCCCGCTTCTCTGGGTTTTTCTCTCTCTCCTCGCGACGTGACTTTTAGCACAGACAGTGGGGCTGCTGCCAATAAACTGGGGCAGAACTGACTGAAGATGTGCACTCTCTCCCAGTGGTGTCCATGTACACAACTTCGCTGTGACATACGACATCAGACGCCGCAACACGGAGTGAGAACCGTTTCACATCACTTCAGAAATACTGTATTTTTCACTGCTATCCAAAGTATAGACACATAAAAATAAAAAAATCTGCACAAATATGTGATGCAGCTCAAAAATTGCTGGTGATTTCATACTTTGCCTAAGTGACCACTGATTGGATTTGTCTAATTGTACATTTCGCAGATGTGCTGTGACACAGTGATGGAAAAAATACTGAGAACCTTTGTTTAAAAGCAGTAGCTGAGAGTGGGTTTCAGTCAGAGCTGGTAGTAACACACTGCCCCCCCCCCCCCCCCCAACACACACTCACTCAATGCATACACTTCTGCAGGAACAGGAAACGCAATAACATACAACATACAGACTACAGCATAAACATTAACCAGACAGCTGGTCAACAATATGAAAGAACACACACTCACACACACACACACACACACACACACCACTGCACTGCACACTGTGAGAGCCACTGCAGCATCACCATTGATGACAGAACAATCAGACTGCGTGCATGCAACACCACATTTTTTCCTGGCTCAAAATTAGGCGTAGGTGGTACCGTCTTCATTATGTGCATTATGTGGTTTTACAAAAATGTGTTTTAGAAGTTCTAATAATTATGTAACTGAAGACAGAATATACAGTACTGTGAAGAAGTCTTAGGCCACCATTAACCCACAAAGACCCAGTGCTATTTTTTTGGCAGGTCCTAAATTAATTTTCCTCTCTATTTTAACCATTTTTAAGTGATTTATCCTTATATTATTATAATGTTATCCTCTGTATTTTTCTGTGTAAATTATGTATTTTCTTATATTTAATTCACTGATCATGTAGATGTTCATGAAAACTCAGATTAAAGTTGAGGGTTATTGAATCAGAAACAGAAAAAAAATGAAGAAAAAGTAACTTTTTCAGCAAATATATCAGTAACTCAGTGTAAAAAAAAAAAAAAAAAAAAAGTGTCGATCCACTGTCATTGATGGATGGATGGATTTTATTGGTGAATCAATGTTGTAGAAAATGAAAGTGTTTCCACGGCAACTATGAAGCTTCTGAACGTCCAAATGGGTCGTATCTGATTGTAATTTACAGCTGAGAAATTGCATTTTACTTCAATTATTTACGTGTATTGATAAGATTAGTGGATAAACAGGTATTAAACAGTTTAGATCAGTAGATGGTTTTGGTCACAGGTGACTGGTTGGGTCTTTATGGGTTAATATAGTTGTTTTAGCAAAGTTAGAAGGAACATTTGTATCATAAGCCTCATAGCATAATTGCCTAAGTCATACTTTTGGCCAAATTGTAATAACTTCATAAAATGAAGCAGCAGTGTTTGGAAAGTAACGTTATGCAGATATCACAATTTGGCCCAAAATATGTCTTTGATAATTATGCTATAAGGCTAATGATATGCACTTGTCAGTCTCAGTATTAAGATACAGCCTGGATGTTCAGGAAATAAGTTAAACACTAGATACAACAAAATCAGCTTCTACAAACCAAAGGGTCAAGTATTTAGTGTGACCTCTCTTTATACTTAGCATTTCTTGAACGCTTTAGTTCTGACAATATAAAACTGCATACATTTTCTTTTACACTAGGTTTCATCCAACACTTGTCCAATACTTCTTACAGTTTTAGCTGCACTAAATTCTGGCTTTAGTCTGTACAATCCATTCAGCTCAAAGTTAAAATGCCTCCACTCCACACCACTAATGTACGATTTCTATTTGGTAAAACATTACAATGCCCCCACATTGGTGCAGCACTGCAATGGCATTTACAAACAACAGAAATCCACCAAGTGAAGTACTTGTTAGAAAGTAAAGTTTTTACAAGGATCCCATCAGGAGCTGGAGGTGGCCACCTATGCAGAGTTCTTGGTTGTTGTCAAAGTTTTTTGTTTTTTTAAATTTATTTTATTATTTTATTTTCACATTGTAAAAAAACTTACGCATAATACATGTTGGTTAAAAATTGTGATGGATGGTTACCAAAAACCCTCAAGGGGCTTAACAAGTGGCAGCCTCCAGATTTCAAAGATTATTTACAACTGCAATTAAAAATATTGAAAAAATATTTGCAAGCTGCACAAAAGTATATTTTCAACAAATAAAATTCCACGATACACCAAGCATATAACTGTATCCCATGTGGAAAATTTCAGTAACTCAGGAGCAGAGTTTTCAGAGCTTTTTTAAACTGAATTTGAGGAAGCTCCATAAGAAGAGTAGTTGGAGAAGAAGAGAAGTTCAACTGGATTGGCTATGTCCCTGAAAATGTTCTATCTCTCATCTCTCATGATGAAGTTTTCAAGAACAAAACCAGTCCAGTTGAACTTCAGAAATAACTATAGGTTATTGATGACGTGGACAGAGACACTTATGTAGAAAAAACCTGCACAGTACCTGAACATAATAAGTGCTGCATTTCAGGGCCAAGAAACATCACTCAGCTGATGTTTGATGGCTGCTTTGGTGGAGCTGTTCAGGCAGACTAAACCACAGATTTTTTATGGTCAGCAAAAGGTAGTTCTACTGTGTTGCCTGTTATCCAGAAAAGAATAGAATCTTTATTTTGTCAATAGTAGTTTGTCACACACATAAACATAATCTCTGCTGAAATCTTGCTCCATTGTGTCAGGTAGTGCTGCAAAGTCAGAAATGCCCATTTCTTCTACACTACCTCTCTTTAGATCCATTTATTTTATTGAATTTCTCTGCAGAATTTATTAGGTTCTACTCCATAAATGTCATTGCCTGTACTGTATCCAATGGTACAATAAATCTATCATTAAAGGTGGGGTCTGAGATGTTTTCTGGGAGCATTTTTTACTATATTCCTTAAAATCCCCTTCAAACCCCGATTACAACTAATTAATTAAATGCTCTAACACAAAAATTTATAAAATTAGTCACCTGTGGAACGGACAGGACGAAAACACCATCCAATCATTTTGAGCGCCCACTTGAAATGATTGAATGGTGATATGTCTATCAAACTCAACTGCCATTCCCCCCTCCCCCCTTCCCCCCTCTGCACGTACCCTTCTTCAAGCATGAATCGTGCGTTCCCAGAGGCTGGAAGTGCTTGTACAGGAAGTGAAGTCAGAACCTGGCTATATTAGTTATATTAGGATGGAAAGTTCACTGGCAAACTGTTTTGTCACTAACATAAATCACTAGGAAATGTAACGTTAGTCAGATAGGTATGAACTGGGGCTGTTCTGGAAGAGTGGGGGTGTTGGAGGAGACTGAATGAGGTATGCATGGATACGCGAGCCGGAGCCTCAGCCGGGGCCGGGGCCGGAGTCAGAGCCTGAGGCGGGGCTGTATGGGACCAGAGCCGGGGACGGAGCCTCAGGCGGGGTCGAAGCCGGAGCTGAGGCTGTAGTCGGAGCCTCAGCCGGTGTCGGAGATGGGGCCGGGGCCGGGGCCGGGGCCGGGGCCGGGGCCGGGGCCGGGGCCGGGGCCGGGGCCGGGGCCGGGGCCGGGGCCGGGGCCGGGCCGGGGCCGGAGCAGAGCCTCAGCCAGCAAATTGTTTCTGTGCAGCGCTCGTGAACCCTCGGGAACAAGCATTGCGCGTACCTGTACTCTGGAGGCGTGGCTTCGGAGGGACGTCTGAAGAAAGGGGTTTGGACTTTTGAATTGAGTATTTTCAAAATGTAGCTGCTTGAACCGTTTTTCTAAGGTCTCATACCCCACTTTTAAGGAATATGACATGCTTTTTTCGTGAAGTATATAAACAATATTTAACTTTTATTCTTACATACCCTATTAAAAGAGAAATTCAGGTTCTCAGGAAAATCATTGCTTAGCAATTAATTGTTAATTGATCGATAAGGTCAACCAACTAATGAATAATGGATTAATCGATAATTTACATCCCTATAATCCAATCATCTGTGCTCTGAGAGAGGTGCTATATAAAACCTCTGCTTTCCTTAGTAAAACCCAGCTTGAGTGTAGGTGTTCCTATCATGATTGTCTTTTTTATCCCCAAAAGAGATGTTTGAGGTAGATCTATGATGGCATCTGCAGTGACTGTGAAAGCAGTGACCATGACGTAGCTCTCATCCCACCAAAGCTTCAAGCTCGTAGTGGATGACAACATCAGTAGCTATATTTGTCTGCGAGATGAAAGGAATAAAAGGTCCTTTTTATTCCGTCTGCTTCTCTACAGTGACAGTGTGCAGCTCTAGATACTGTTGGCTTCGAAGTCTGCTATCACCGAAACCAAAATCACACCACCAGTTCCAACCACAATACAGACTCCAGCACAAACTCCAAATGAATCTTATGTATTGAACTTTAAAGTACAGAGCTCGAGTAAAAATATTTACTTTAGTTACATTTACTTTACATCATTCATTTTTGTTTTACACGCTGAGTTCTTTCGCTCCACTTACTGTAACCCCACTAAAAATATTTATAGATTTTAGGGGTATTGTGCTCATGACTCAGCTGAGCAGCACGTTTTCATGTGATCGTGGGAATGAAAGATGACCCTGACAACAGCAAGAAAGATAGAAGAGGGTAGACAAGCTACAGCTGGCACAGGAAGTGAGGATGATGCCAGTAAAGAGCCTGAGAGCAATCAGCAGAGCGTTCTCACAGGAGACACCAGAACTCAGTCCACATATACACGTGGCAAACTGAAGCCTGGTTGTCCAGACATGTTGTGTGTCAGCCTGTGTGTGTATTTGCAAGTCTTATCAGAAGGTTAGAGATGGAGACCGAAGACGTCGGATGATCCCTCTCTTTGTGTTTATACTCAATCTAAACAGCAGACCAGCCACTGAGACTAATGGGGTTCTAATCTACAGCTGGATGACACACACATGTTGTCCTCTGAGTTTCCCAAACAGACTTTTCAGTGCCACATGTGCATTTACTACAATGCAGTCAAATGCTTGAAATAATGTGCTTTTTTAAATTCAATTTTTGTAATGCAGTTAAAGTGACTGGAAATTACATCTACTTTTTGTATTTTTATGTAATTTACATTGTAGTCTTTTGGCATGTACTTTTTTCCTGAGTGCGTTCCTGTTCTTTCACCCACATGGGAAGCAATTTAGGGCCTGATTTCTTGCTCAAGGACACTTTAACATGTTGGCACAGGGAGCCCACAATCAAATCAGCAACTCACTCCCCTGCCTGACCTACTGCTGCCCCGGTTTATTTAGTTATTGTTAACAGAGTGCAGTTTACACACATACACATTTAGGTGTACATAGGAGACACAAACACAAAAAGAGAAACGCACATCGTAAAACAGCACTATCGTTGTTTTCACCTTAAATTGCACCTATCCACACACACTCACAAAGTGAAAGTGATGAAGTACTTTAAAATTTATTACCCTTGTCAAACTGAACAGAACACTAACTAATGGATTGCTTTTAAGTACGTAACTCCACACTGAGAAGGTAATGGACACCCTGTTCTTAACAGCTCAGTGACTTTCTCTATTTAGCGACACAAGGAAATACACACGACACTGACACACACCCACATATGTGCCATGCATGCTCAGTGTTTGCCTAAGAGAGCAACACTAAACACAATAGCGTCAAAGTTTGAACAACAGATCCGGTACTCTCACCTTCACACATTTTGTCTTTCATGAAGCACACTACACTGCCAGCACTTTCGAATGAAGTCACTCCCATTAAAGTAAAGGTCACACATCATCCATAGGCCTAACACAAAGCATGTATATGTGTGTGTGTGTGTGTGTGTGTGTTTCACAATAACACAGACTTTCACTAGATCACCTTCTGAACTGCAATTGTTTGCATGCCAGCTCATTAGTTTGTCAAACTTTTTTCCCTCCAGGCCTGCAGTATAAAGGCCGTCTTTACGTTTCCCGTAATAGATAAAGATCTCATTATTACCTCTATGTTTGGGCTGCCTGTATTTATGTGTATGTGTGTCACCCAGCCAGGCTGGCCGTCAGCCCCTCTCCCCCAAGGCCAGGCAACTTTGTCCAGGCTTGTCTGGCCGTTGCACTCCTCTGTACTATGCAAAATTTATGACGTAAAGTCCCTGTTTGGTTTACTGTGTGTGCTTCTCCCTGTTGCTTCCAGCATCAGTAAATGACTAATTCATGAACTTCTTATACCAGTTCCTATTATAGCACTGTGGGCTGGTATGAAACACCACCTTTATGGAAAGTTTAACTCAAACTTGAAATGATTTATGACGCTGTTACTCAAACAGTTTTGCTGCTTTAACTTTTTATTTTGTTACGTATCTTTAATCTTATTTACATGTTGTTTGCCTTCTACTGTATGTGCAACAGCAGAATAAGAGAATGCATCATGTGAGCTGAGAGAAACAGGATGGGTGGATTTGCAGGGCAGGTGCCCACATGTTTGTCAATCTGCAAGCAGGAAATTGCACTGGCATAGACACACAAGCGCATGCATTGCCCACAATATACACCCAATTTGTCACCTAGTCCCTCTCGGCAACTGAAGCAACACTTCCTCCTCATACTTTTCTTGACCCTGAAATGTTTCTCATACTGTCTTCAGCTCTCTTGAAACTTGATTTCATCTCTATGACACAGCCAAACCACGAGCACCATGTTAATCCTCCTAATCGTTCATAAACCGCATATTAAGTCTCTATGTTTAAACCTTACTGTTCACAACACTTTCCCTAGACTATTATTACCAAATAAAAATTATACAGTCAAATAGCATATACCCTCTGATGTTTTGGCAGTCAGTGAAAGAAGACTCTAACTTCACTTCACCTCAAAGTCATACTATTTTACTTTTTAACAGTGGCCACTCTGGCCACAAGTGGCAATTGCAGGACAGAGACACATTGTACTTCCCATCATTTCTTAATATTGAGTCAGTGACTTTAAAAACGCCCTTGTTTCTTGCCTTAAATCTACTTGTATGTGCACAGAAAAGTCTAACTGTGTATCTTCATCTATACAACACTGTGTCTAAGTTCATGAGCGGATACCACCACTGATCAGAGACATATAGCAGTAAAAAGTATGGGGCAAGAACTGATGTGTGTAGCTTAGTTCACTGGTAAAGGGAAGTTTTGTAAATATTATCTGAAAATAAACCATTTAAAGGAAGGAAATAGTATTCACTATCTCGTACAGTTTGACATTGAGTTTAAGTTTAACCGATTCAATCATTTTGAGTTGACATGAGAGCTGGTGTAGCAATTAACTTACAATTTATCATGTCTTCAAGAGTGTCTGTTTCTACAATTCCTGCCTGTACCAACCTGCATAGCTGTCTCACTCTTACCCATGTTTGTCTTCACCTTGGTTGCTGATGTTCTATTCTTTGTCATGCCTTCATAGTTCTAATTCACTCGGATCATCATGTCCATGAGCCGCTTTTATAAATGTCTTTATCTTCACGCAAGCCAGCCGACCTTAGTGTACACAGCAGCTGAGTTAGGTTGAGTATCAGAGCAAAAGAGTAACTCTGACACATTACTTAACTGTATGCATACCAGGCTGTACAGCTCAGCTGCATTATATCTCCACGTTTTTCAACTTGTCAAAAGCAGAACCAGCCATAACACCAGAGTATCACCAGGGAGTAGGGTTGGGAAACAAATTCACAGAAAGGAGGAGAAGGAGAGTACCATATGTGGGTGAGAAACATGTTCTCATACAAGCTGTTTTTCTTTTGTTTCAGCTGCGCAGCCCCACCTTAATGAGGACAGGGAGCAAGGGAGCGCACTGGACAGAGGAGGAGAGGGGAGAGGTAGATGGGAATTCATTGAAGAATTGGGCATAATGTGCTCTGGGCAGTCCCTGACCCAGCTGTTTTCCATTCAGTGGGAGTCCAAGCGGTGAAATGTAACAGGGGTGGGATAGACAGGCAAAGAGAGAAGTGAGGAGGAGGAAGGAGGGAGGCTTAAAACACGGCATGAGACGCAACATGTAAAGGTCAACATGAAGGCCATTGGAGTGTAATGGTGTCTCTGCCTTTAAACTTTTTTTCCACCTGATTACTCTTTCTAAACAGAGCTTTTCCCTTGCAGCTTTTGCACCCGAACAGATTCTCCTAGTACAGATTTGTATTATTTTCAAATGCCTGTCAGTTTCTATCTTCGTAACCTCTATCTTTGTTGGCTTCACATCAGTTCCTTCCTCTCATGGCATAAGAGAGTCAGACTATTTTTTTGTGTAACTATTATAGCTAAACTGCTTTGCTATTTGACCAAATATGCAGTACTCTGTCATGTGTGGTAACATTAATCCATGACTCAATTCATAAAGTTTCCACAAGTTCAGTAGGTCAGGGAATGCACAATAGTCCATTTATATGTCTCTCCACATTGAAGAGGATTTACTCTTACACAACTAATAACATACTGTGATCATTTCCTTGCTTGTTTTAGGTGTTGTGATATTTTACAAAATACTCCAATAAAAGATAGTTTTACTGTACATTATCATTTTCTCATTTCCATTTCCTGTTCTATTGTAGCATTAAAGTACACACAGGTCTAATGTTTCTTAAATCATTTGGTAGAAGCAAATATTGTGTGTGACAGAGGATGGTAAAGAACCGATAACAGAGAAGCAGGAAATTTAGGCAGCTCGTCCTATCTCATCTTAGTTCTTGAGTTTTTGTTGATTAAGCAAAACCATGTTTTAATGACAAAAGGTGACTGAAATGTCCTTAAAAGGTTAAAGGTTGTGGGTTTTTACTGTTCACCTACAATGTCTGAAATGTGAATCACAGCTTTGTTTTCAAGATGATGACAACACTGAAAATAGCACGATTCTCAGACATTTTGACTGATTCCTGGAATTAAAAAAAACAAAAAACAGGTAGTCTGAATAAACTGATTCAAAAGTATGCGGAGAAGAAAAAGTGCAAGAATGAGGAAAAACTGCATCATGCTGGAATTGCCCTTTAATAGTATAGATAGATAGACATCCAATTTCGCAATCAAATACACACACACACACATCTCTTCCTTTAGAGCTGACTCACTGCAGTGTGTGTGTTTGTGCGTAGTTGTTACACGTTGGTCCCCCACAGTTAAAACCTACACCTTTGCCCTTCTCATGTCCCATCTACATCTAAAGCACCAGGTTGCACAAACATCCAGTTCACTGGAAACTGGCCTCATCTATTCATGTTATGCCTGATAATTCCTGTTCAGGATGAAAAAGGTCTGGAGCTTTTCCCAGTATACATCGCTCACATCCGGAAATTGCCCCATCCCGAAGTTAACACAAACAGACGGACAATCGCTCGCACTTGTATCCACACCTGTATGCATTTTTATCCGGTGCTGATGTTTTGTCAGAGGAAAACTTGATAAACACATATAAAGGAGCAGTAAACACCCAGCAGAAAAGAATTTGTTCCGTTAGAAATGGGACTTGAGGCTTGGAGGATTAAGGAGGTGACTAAGATATGGTATCTAATCTGTGTCACTGCTTGAAATCAACCGGGCACCTCTTGGCTGACACCAGACACCTCAGACCTTTGCCATTTAATGTTTGATGTCACAGTGGGGGCTGGGTGGAGTTGAGTTTGCTGTCAAAAGTCTCCTGGTTTCGCAGTATGAGCCGAGGACACTGAATAACAGATATCAGATGCAAATCCCCGTTTAACAGTTGTACTTTCCGTTCCTATTTTGGCCATCATCATTATCAGTTATGATTACGTTTTTCCTAGGAATGCCACTTTTTTTTTCTGAGTGGATTAAAAGCCAGCAACAGGTGAAATGATTCCCATTTCATTTGGATGCACTCACTTTTACCTGAAAATGATCTGGCTAGAGTTGCATGTTTATAATCATCCCACTTTATTTTCTATCCAGTCTGACTTTGATGTTAGCCACGTTCCCGGAATTTAGTATTAAATTAGTGAGTACAATTAAGGTTGAGGTTGCTTTATTTTGTCCCAGGAGAAAATTGTCGTGGATTAAGGGAACTGATGCAACAAACTAGACATTCCCAGATGTTACAATAAAATGTATTATATACACTTTAAAAGCAATATTATCATAAGTGATAGAAAATGTAATAGAATTTTCCCCCTCAACATGGAAACATTTAACTAACTTTTTCTACAGGTTTTTCCTCAGAGAATGGAGTTTGCTTGGTTGTCATGGAAACAGCTCATCACATTCCATCAAGTCAGGTGAGGACAACAGATTATCTTCATGACAACTGACTCACGGAGTTCATTCAGAGGAAGATTGTGAGACGTTTGGAAAAGCCGAACTGACTTTTAGTGTAACATTACACCACAGAAACTACACACATTTTAATAAACTGCAATGACCCTTTAAGTCAGAGAAATATGCGCCTTCGTTCCAGCTTTAGACCAGAACTGACTGAGACGTTGTGATGGATGTCACGCTGTTCCTTTTGTTTTCACCTACTGTTTAAACAGCATAAAGCGGATGATGTCTTTCATTACACCTGGTGAATTCGATCTCTCAGGAAGCTCCTCCAGCTCATGAATGTTGATGATTTAGAGCACCTGAGAGAAGAAATGCTAATTTGTTTAATGTCAAGATGTAATTTGTGGCATGTTGCTTGATTCATATCAAACATCTGGAAGGCAGTATGATTTCTTATGTGCGGGTGATAATAAGGTGATTTTCACACAGTGGAAAGGGATGTGAGAGTGTGTGTGTGAGTGCAAGTCTGGCTGGTTTTACTCCTGCTGACAGAGTAATGGATCTGCTCATTGTTGCATGTGGACTGTGTGTGATGTATGAGATTCATTTGAAATTCTCTGTCTTAAATGAGGCACTCACATGTCTCCGTATGGGAGAATATAGACTGGACGCAGAATGTATTATAGGAAAATGAACAGAAGTTGCTCATTTTTGTGGCCATCATTACTGTGAAATGGTCTTGATCGCGGTCTTTTGTCTCATATTTTTCTGTGTGATATAATATAATGTAAAACCCATATCATGCTCAATAAATGTGTCTAAAACACAAATATTTGCTGGTAGCTCTAACATCCTGTTAAAAGTTTTGCTGTCCCAAAGTAAATCTGTGTAATTAAATTCAAGATAATATTAATCAAATCATAGAATGGTAGTGTAGATATTGAAAAAGAAACATTTTAGATTTATTGGTATTTATACATGATGAAAGTGGGAAAAATGGAGAGGAAAGCTTAAATGATTTTTTTTTAAAAATCACGTACTGAATCTGGTATGCAATTCATTTTATTGCCAAGTTGATTTTGAGTATAGTAACAAACAAAAAAACATGACATTTTTCACATTGGCTTTTAAAAAAAATAAAAGCCTTATCAACATGATTTTATCAAGACACCATAATTAAATGAAATTATAAAACCCACAATTGAGAAATGTACACAAAAATTAACTATAAAACATTTGACATGCAATAAATACATTCATTTCACTAAAGCAAAGAAAGATCAATATTGACAATGAAATGCAGAAATGCAAAAATACTGTTTTGGTTTAATGTATTGCTGTAATTGCTTGTTTTCAAGAGAGGCCTGATAAAAACCACAAAATAAAACACTGGACATTACTGATGTTGCATGGATGTGTGCTTCATGCCTGCTGAAATTAGATCCTGTCTTCCGATGAAAAATCTCATTTCCATTGTAAATTTGTGCTGTATGTATTCTGACATGTATTTTTTTCCACAGCTACTACTGTGTGCGTGGCAGTCTGTGTGCTAAACTTTCTGATCCCTGAACCACAACCGGCCGGGTACAACCACCTCAAAACGTCAGCAATCTTCATTAGATCTTAATCCATCATTTCTACACATAACCTTTAAAACCAACATCCAAAATAGATGTGAATTTGTGCGTGTGTGTGTGTGTGTGTGTGTGTGTGTGTGTGTGTGGAAGGACCCTGAGGCTCTGTTACATTCTGGCAAAAGTTCAATGTGTGTTGGGTGAAAGCTGTCAGTGGAATCAGCTTTTTTTTTCTTTAATAATGACTTTTTCTACAAGAAACGACACTCCAAAAGGAACCGGGTGACCTAATTAAATCTGACCTAATCTAGAGCTGCAGTCTGCCATCCAGCTGCATGTGCATGTGTGTGTGATGTACAATCAGATCTTCTCCCTGACCAACTTTCATCCCTACTTGTTTCGTCCGTGATCTTTGTTTTTCTTTTCATTTAAACTCCTGGAGCAGAAGTTTTTACACTGTAAACAAAACACAGCTCGATTCAAGCCAAAGTCTACTTAGCCTGTCGTGTGTGTTCAAGGTAGAAAGAAAGAAACAGAGTGCGATATCTGAGCTAAACAGATGCAGGAGCAGTCGGGCAGCCGGAGCCCCCGTCCCATTTATTCAACTACAAAGAGCCTACTGTGGGTCATGTGCTGATTGAATGATAATTGTTAGGTCTAGAAGAAGGATGGCTTTTTTGAGTGGATGCTAACGTGAACATTAACGTTACAAAACTGACAATGACTGACAGTAATCAGCAATGAGAAAGCAAACTGTGTTTCCTCACAACCATATCTAATAAAATAGGGAAATGATATAGAGTAGGTGCTCAGAAAGAGGTGGAAAAAAGGTGAAGAAATACACCAAGTAACCAGCTTTCCTCTGTTATTTACGGAGGGTTAAGACTATCAAGCACAAGCTATTCTCTCCCCGTTTCTGGTTCTTTTCCTCTCAGCCCTTCTCCCTTACTTATTCTCTCCATCTCAGCGCATGACTTGGCTGGTGCAGCCGAGCCCCGGCTCAATTGTGCAATTTCATACATGTTTACTTTACTGGCATCTTTCTGAGCATATTTTCCCCTGAACATTTCCCCTCACATTATTCTGCATTTCCTCTACAACGATATGCTGTCTTTAATCTCCCTTTGTAAGCCCTTTCTTGGCTTGAGGATCACAATAGAATAACGATGTCAGACATTTTTATTTGGCCCATCATCTGCTGTATTTTAACACATGCCACAAAGTTCATTTTGGAAATTGATCAGGGCTTAAAGAAAAAGAAAGTAGCTCTTCATATAAACATTTAGACAACTGTCTTCTTCAGCATGAAAAACAGCTGGAAGTAAGTGGATCATGGGAGAGGGGGAGGCGGTGTGGCGCTGTGGGTCAGCGGTTTGTGTTGAGTGTAAGAAGAGAGAAGGACAAAGAGAGGTGAGGAGGGAAGCTGTACTTAGAGGTAACAAGGGCAAGTGAACTAGTGTGGCCAAGCGCTGCACTGAAGGGAGGAAGATGAGGAAAACGAAAGAAGCTAAGTGCCAAAGGAAAGGCAATTGGGGGACTTCTAGGGGATCTTAAGAGTAATAAAAAATCACAATAGAATGATTTTTCCAGAAAAGTGCAGTTTGGGGGAAATAAATCTGAAGCAGCTGCTTGTAATAAAGACTCTTGAAAGTGTCAAATCACTCCCTTGTACTTTATTCTGCTACACTGTGGGAAAGCAGTTCAGACATGTAGATGGGCAGGTGCACTATGTGGACACATCACATCATCTCAACAAATACACGTTTACACATATAAAAGATGCCTGTCATACTGCAGCCGCATTTGCATTTGGTTGACCTAATCATCAGCTTTTGGTTTGCCAGAGGCAGAATTCATTATTTGGCTGTAGCTTCCATTAAAAGTTATGTTTCATAAAAAGAAATATGTACACTGACAATAGTGGCCTGTCTGCGCTGGGCTCTTTTGATTTGCCACGTGGAAAATAGCTTCCATAAGAGAGTCAAAGTTTGTCTGAAGTTTAAGTTCAACAATGCAACAGCACAGTGGAAACTACAAATATTGTCACTGAGTTTTGTTTTGAGCGTCTGCGATGTCTGCTAAGTGCTTCAGTCCTTTTGGCACATGTCGTCAAACAGCCTACCATAAATGTCAAACAATGGTATGAATGCAGATCGGGGCTACTCGATCTGTCAGAGTCACATAGGTGATCTCGTTCTGCTGCAGCCGGTAGAAGGTTTTAAATCATTCTTTGCATTTTTTAACATTAAACTGAAACCCTTTTTTGGCGTACACAGGGCCGCTGGAACTGTGTTTTACTTCTATATTGTTAGTGTTATAAAAGTTATAGGTCTGGGAAGGTTGCCATAAAAACATTAGGAAGGAATGAAATAGTCAAATAAAATTAAAAAAAAAAAAGTTTCAACCACATCTTATAGTTGGGGTTCTTTTTTTTTTTACAAACTTGTGTCATGCATTAATTCATGTCACTATGTTAATTAATGTAACTAATCCATTTCTGAACTCCTAATTTTATTACTTCAAACTTCTTCATCTAAACCGCTTTGGTGGCAATGAGAGGTTTTCTGGGTTGCTGTGTCATATAAATAACATTAACAAAGGCGTATGCTATAAACCCCATGTGGCAGCACTGCTAAATTGAAACAAGACTCTTCTAATTTTACTAATTGAATCAACCACTGAGCAGAAGAAATACAGCAGGTTTTTAATGGTTATTTATATCAGAGGGCTCTGCTTTTATTGTTATTGTCGTTGAGATGATGAGATCTGCCTAAATGTTTTAAAAAAGATGAAAAAATACACAGACGATATAGAAAATGCCGTGATGAATAAGTGGATGGAAAACTTCCTCTCCACGCAACAAAATGTCTGAATGGCTTCCTCACCGTGTAGCCCTTGAAAGCCCACGATGTCGTATCACTGTGATACTGAGCAGAGGTTTATTCCCAAAGAGCAAAAAGGGGAAGGAAAAGAGAAGATACAGTCTACTTGTTTTCTGAATGGAGAGTTTTAGAAGTACGGACAGGCTTTCATACTGAGACAATGGCTCGCGTCCACCCTGCTGTGCTCTCCCTGCTCCTCTCCCTCCCTGTTCTCCGTCTCTCTATCTGCCTGTGAGCAGAAACACACGGCACATCCTGCTCAACAAAACACACCAGCCAAAAGTTCACTTCCTGCTCCTCAGCTCTTCTCCTTCACACCAACCCTATTCCCAGGACATGCATTAACAGCCCTTCATACACTCAAATAGCATAGGGGCACACAAACAGACAAGCAAACACTTCCCCTTTTTATAGATACACAGCCCTCTCCTTCTGTCTGTCATACACGTTAATGCAATCAAGCAAGTTTTAAACAGGGCACATCCTACAGAAATGTTCAGGCATTATCTTGCTCTTCCCTCCTGCACAGATTTGGAGTGACAGTGGAAACACTTTGTGTTATTTTAATGGCATAAGGCTGCGGACAGATTCTCATTTAAACCAGTGAATGAGAGGGAGTGAGTTGGAAAAGTGTGACTGAAATTCCCACGACTGACATCCGCCTGTTTCTACAATTTTAACACGTACACATGTGCAACTAGACAAAGGTCTAATTACTAATAATGTATCATTTGGGCAATTTGTTTTCATTTTTTTCATTACAGAGCTAAACAACAGGGTCCCAAAACTTAAAGTAACATGAAAAGCATGGTAATTTCCTGTAAGTTGTTGTGCAAGTTTGTTTCTAATCGTAACACAATTCAGTTATAGGTCAAATAGTATAAGGCCAGTTTTTGAATGTTGAGGGAAGTGCTGATAATACAATTTGTCTCATGAGAAAAAAAATTACACTTGACAACTAGACTTTCTGCGATGCTGAAACCAAAGATAAATGATCATACTTACTACACTGCTGTTTAGTTAAGATACTCCCAAAATGACTTTGCCTCATGTTATAACAGTGGAACTGGTCAGACCGACACAAGCCTCTTGGAGGACGATACAATACAAAATGTATAACGCATAGTAAAAATACAAACAAGAATGTTAATATCACATGTTATCTCTGCACAATAAAACTGTAACAAGAAATGTATGAACACAACATAACCACAGGTTTGACACAGGACGACTGCCCCGTAAAAACAAAAGTTAAAAAAAATAATTAAAAAGAGTGTGCAAGTGTGTGTATTTGTAATTGAAAGTTTACTAAAGCTTAGCGTCCCCATGCTGGGTTCAGTCCTGAGGTAAGCACCGGTTTCACGTGCGCTACTTTCAGTTAAAACCAAAATAAGGTCAAGAAAAGTAAGTGACAGGAAACAACATGTTTGATATGATCATATGCTACAGATATGAAGCCCTTAAGTTATTGTTACATTAAAAAAAAAAAACAATCCCAAAAAGTAAGGCACATTGTTTCTGTTTTTTTTTTTAAGCCTTTAAGATTCACTACGTCTATCACAGTGTATTTATGGCTTTAGTCTTCACATTCACCCACTGAGGTTGGCATTGGCACTATAGTGGTCAGACATTTCTAATCTGAATCAAGGACCAGTAAAAGAAACAAAAAGAAAGAAGAAAAAGCCAGCATGTTCTTTGGAATAAACATTTAAAGGCAGAAATATGCCTTCAACCCACAACTTTTAAGTGCTCTTTTGTTTTTCAAGCTGGAGGAACTGCTGGCCCGCCAACACAGAAATATGTCATTCTTACTTCTGTGTTTGATACCAGCAGGGAAGGGAGGCCGGGAGATATTTGCTAGGCTGGGATATGATGTTAATAAGTGGATAAGAAGGGTAAGATGGCAGGCATGAAATGGGACATCATGCCGGCGAGCAGTGTGAATTGTCAAGGAGAAAGTGAGATTTCACAGGGATTACTGAAGCACAACAGCTGGGATGTGCTGTTCACTCGCTAGCTTCTGAGGAAGACCCAGATACCCCTTCTTATGGTCATATCACTGACAGATTAGCAGCTCACTGTGTGTGTGTGTGTGTGTGTGCGTGTGTGCGTGTGTGTGTGTGTGTGTGTGCGTGTGTGTGCGTGCGTGTGTGTGTGGTGTAGATTTAAGGCAAAGGGCTGAGTACAGCGCTCACTTTGGCCTGTCAACAGTAGCAGGGCTTGCAGACAACATACTACAAGGGAGGGAGGTCAAATGAGAGGGCAGCAGTGTAACAGAGCTTCATCCAACACAGGATTTCACTACTGCCGCATTATGATTATTCATTAGACTTGTGTGGATGCAGTAATAGTTCCTGACAGTAAATGACAGATTTCTCTCATTAATTGTGACCTGGTCCCTGTTCCTCTTGTGCTCAGTTCCCTAGTTGTATCCATAATTGTAGATATTACACAATGACAGAGGCAACACCCATGCTTCGTCTACACCATACGATGAAGCTACACTCGTCATGATCGGGGATTAGTGTGTCATGAGTTGGGTATGTGCAATCATGTCCCACATATTAGATCACAGGGCCGTGCTTGCTGCTTTTCAATAACAACTGAAAGCTACGGGATGTTAGTCAAAAAGCAAAGGAAGTTTTAGTTCAAGAAATGCTGAGAGTAAGACTGATTAAGCTACCATTACTGTCATATAGTAGGAGCTTTTATCGGTAGTAAAATGCAGGGGAGGAGTGGGTGACTTCAAAAAATGTGAAGAAATAAAATCAAAAGAGACTTTACCAAAATGCTGAGGCAATTGCTCTTATCGTTCAGTCACTTCCATATGACTTGGGAAGCAGGAACAGGATGGGGAGAAGCAGGGGGTGAGATACATAAATTGTCCAGTACCCCAAACAAAACAGCAATTTAAAAAATTATAATCCTCTCATTACTTTAAAGTCCAGAAGAGTTGGCTTATTCATTCGGTAAAAAGTTCCGCTCAGGTCTGGACGCAAACCCTGAATCCTGTCCTTATGTGCTTTTTCCTTTTTTTTGTACACAGATGACACTCAATAGTACACAGGTTTAGGGTCAGATTGCAACACTTCCTTGCAACAGTTTCTCTTTGGATTTCATCATAATACAAAAATAAATAAAACAATTTCATTTTGGTTTTCAATTTGTTACTTTGGCTCAATGGCTGGAATTAAAAAAAATGTCTGTTGCACACGCTGTACATAAATACTGTACTTCTCTCAGTAAGTGTTCCTTGGTCATGGAATAGCACAGTGCTCCTTTATGAAGGAGAACTTAAAGATACATTAAATGTATAGAAAGGCACTTGGAGTCTACACAGTTTGGTGTGCATTAGCAGACCTTTTGGCCTGAGTCTGAGGTGCAGAAGAGATACTGAGTTGAGGTGAATGGCTTCAGAATACTGCAAGTTGTGTGTGTGCATCGGTGATTGATGTTAATACAGTTGAAATGGCCTTAGCTGGGGGAATAGCGGTCAATGGTGCGTGCATCAGACAGGGGCTGTGGAGGAGGGGGCAGTGGTTGGCCCAGGATGTCCATCTTGTCGTGGGGGATGCCCAGGTGTTCTGAGGCCAGTTTGGACAGTGGGTAAAGGCTCTCTATGGCCTTTGCATCAGCTACCAGTTGCTGCTGAGCTTGTATAAGAAGCTCATTGGCCTTCTCCTGCTTAAGCCCCAGGTGTTCTGCTGTGTATTTACTCAGAGGAAAGATGCCCTCTGCAAAGTCCAGCTTCAGTTTCCCATCTGTGGTCAGGCCCCCTGCAGTTCCTCCACTGCTGTGCATCTTCATATGGCTGATGAGATTGCGCTGCTGAGCAAACTTTCCTCCACACACCTGACATTCGTAGGGCTTCTCCCCAGAGTGGATGCGCATGTGCTCGGTAAGGCGGTATTGGCGGGTGAAGCGCATGCCACAGGAGTCACAAGCAAAAGGTTTCAGGCCCAAGTGACTACGCATGTGACGGGTCATGGTTCCACGCTGTGTGAACTTCTTTCCACAGATGCTGCATGGGTAAGGCCTCGTCAGCCAGTGGGTCTTCTCATGTTGTCGCAAAGTGGCCGGGTCTTTGTAGGACTTATCACAGTTGGAGCAACGGTAGGGGCGAATCATGTCCCCAATGCAGCCTGAATTTAGGCTCTGGTTAGATTTTGTCTCCAGGTGTGAGAGACTGTTCAAACTGTTGCTGCTGTTCAGGCTCCCATAACCGTTTGTATTGCTGCTGATGTTTTGTTGTTGTTATTGCTGTTTCCCATCTCCCCACCAGAGTTGCTGTACAGCTCTTCTTCTGTGTGTGTCTCCACATGTGCATTGAGCTGCTCTGAGCTTGGGAAGCCTTTGTCACAGGGAATGCAAACATACAGATTGTCCCCAAAGCTTTCTGGCTCATACGGCATGTGGAACCTCCCCATCGGTCCAGAGGGGGACGGCCGGCCTTCACTACTGCCGGTCTCCTCTGTGCCTGACCCACTCTTATCATCCGCTCCTTCACTTTCCTCCCCGGCCTTGTGGTTGTGATGCTGGTCTCCATTTTCACCTGCTTCATCCTCATCCTCATCTTCATCCTCATCTTCAGCTGGGTATGATATTGGCTCATGTTTCACCCAGCGGTAGATGTTGCCCACCTCTCTGCCAACCTCTCCGCCTTCTGTTGGGGTATCGGGGCTGGGGGGGCATGGGTAGCGGTCTGTGCCCTGGGAGCCGGAGCGATGAAGGTGGGGGAGGTGTGGACCAAGAGGCTGGTTGAGATGAGGGAAAGGTGGAGGAGTGAGAGAGCCCGCCTGATCGGTTGACTCCATTTTGTCTGATGGGAAGGCTCGTCCGTTGATCCCGTGCATGGGACTGGTGCGGCCGCTTAATGTCCCGTCCCGCTCTTCATCATTATGAGTGTTTGCCAGATGGGACTGAGAGGGCGTGTGTTGAGACTGGGAGTTTGGACTTTTCTTGGAGAGATCAAGGCCGTAGATGGGGGAGCAGTTTCTGTCAGGATGGGCTGTGCGCAGTCCTAACTGGGCAGGAAGAGCTGACTGCGGGGATGGAAACACCTGAGAACCCTGGGTGGAGGTGGGAGCATAAAGCTCTCCAGCATGAATGGCTAGTCGATGGGGAACTAGCTCCTCTAGTGGTGGTGCCCGGGGACCAAGGCTGTTCACAATTCCTCCTGGAGGGCAGGACTGAATGACAGGAGTAGAAACCCTATACCTGCCACTCCCTAAACCCATACTATTTGGGCCCATCTTTGGATAAGGAAGAAATGCTGGGCCCGGGCGGGGTGGGTATTTGCCATTTCGTTTAAGCTTCTTTTTGCACAAAGCCACTAAGTCAAGCAGCTGAAGGTAGCTGGCTGCTGCCAAGACCGCCCCTAGATTGGGTTCAGTGGGAGAAGCAGGGTCTCCTTCAGTAAGGCGGCCTGTGTAGATGTAGTCCAGAATGACCCTGAAGACTCCTGGACTCACCATCTCGTGGTCGAGGTTAATGAGATTGTCATGGACCACCAAAGACTTCAAGTAGTGGCTGCTGGCAGCCAGAATGTTCTTGTGAGCTCTGAAGAGGGCGTTCTGCACCACAATAATAACATCACACAAAAAGCCCTTGGTGCGTTGGCTGTTGAGCTGCAGGAGGAGATCCCTAGCATGACTTGGAACTTCCATGGCATCCAGCATCGTCTTCAGTCCACCACCTGCAATGACAGACATCTGTAAAGACCCATGCAGCAGCCATCATTTCAAGACATAAAAGTATAATCACTTTGCACCACACATTACATCTACTGTATTTAACAGCAGTAATCCATCTAATCCTGAGATTATTCATCAGAAAATACTAAAATATATTTCAGAGATTGGAGATCCAAGAAGAATTATTTGTATACACCCAAAACAGACCACAGAATTAGTTACATACAAACAAAAACTCACATTTTCTGAATAACAAAAATGAGAAATTTAACACTTGATTTATGTTTTAATGCTGAAATCAGGATTGAATCATTTTCTCCTCTTTTACAATTATATATAAATAATTAGTTATTTCCATAGTCATGTTTAATTCTTAAATTTCATTCAAGGCAACATGTGCACAGTGCAGAACGTGTGTGTAGGAAGTGCACACGAAGGCAATAAATGTGAACTTTTATGAAAGGTGAGCAGTTGCAATGGTTTTCTCATTATTAGAAATTCAAGTCTATGCATTCACTTCCTGAGAGAAAAAAAGAGAGAAAAACAAAATTGAGAGAACCGCAGATATATATTTTGTAACTGCTGGCTTCCTGATCAAGTATTCGTGAAGTGGTGTGCAGAGTTTTAAACAAAGAACGGGTAAATGTTTCACAAGTATGATGAACAGCAGGTATAAACCTGTGGGGAAAGGACATTTCCAAAAAGAGATGTGTCTTTCTGCTCATATAAGGAACACTACGCACACGGAATGTAAATCAGAATTAGATAGTCCAAGACCTTACGTTGAGATGGATTCCAGGAATTTAATGTGCGCACACACACACACACACACACACATATTCATTCACACTCAAACATCAACACTAATTGTTCCATCGAGCCTAAAATAAACTACAACTGATGCACGAAAGAAACACAATGTATTGTTCAATCACTGGCATCTGAGGATAGTTTACATGTGAGATTAAATGTCTCAAACTGTCCCTAAGGATTTAGTCTCACTGATGGGAAACAAGCAACTAAATAAATATCATGTCATCTGTCTGATCATGCTCTTCCTGACAGCAGCTCATTCACTTCTTGTTTATTCTATTCAACGTACACGTTCAGCACACAAATAGGGAAGTATAACTTAAAAAAAAAAAAAAAAAAAAACCTTGAGGGGAGAGTTATGAAGGGATTCTGGAGCTAAAAGTCTTGTGTCTCTTCTGTTTCCATCCTCTTCACCCTACTTTTAACTTAAGTTCAAGGACGCTGCACAGTAGATTACTCTCAGTGGTATTTTTCGGCCTTGTTTTCAGCGTCAGGCCTACAATATCAGAGGGATTTGTCATCATTCTTTGAGTGGAAAATGAAAAATATGACCTTTACAATAATCGTGCTGTAACGTTGAACGTCAGTATGAGAGAAATGTATCTTTTCATCATTTTCAAGTGGTTTTCTTAAATTAATACAACAAGAATGTGACCTGCTCTGTGTATTATTTATAATTTATTTATAAATATCTGAAGATTAAAAAAAAAAAAAAAGCTGAATAGGGGATGAGTCTATGATTAAACAGGCGGGTTTAGGTGGGTCCATGCTTCATCATGTTCCCGGTTGTCATCTAAAGTGTTTCCACTTCTGGTTTCTGTCTGGCTTTGATTACTCAACGGTCATATTTTACTATAAATTTCAGTGCCGGTCAGATCAAACATGTTTAGAAATGAGTGTGATACGAAGAATATAGGCCAAGTACTTTCCATAACTGACTGAACCTTTGCAGAGACCCCATTGCATTAAAGGCCAACTCTTACTGGTTACTGTACAGAGAACAGTGACACGTTATGTACCCACACGCACACAGTAAGTTTACATGCAGTTCACAGGACGTTACTGTCAGACACAACTCCATGAGAATTACCGAAATTAAGCCTACTATGTTTTCTGATTTATGGCATGTCTTAATAATGACAACATTACATTATGAGTCAGTTTTGTAGATAACCTTACAAAATTTACAAACTCAATATGCAATAGAAAATCAAGTGCGCAAAAAGAACATTTCTGTGCACCTGCATTGTGCTCAGCAACTGAAAACAACATTATTTTAGGTAGCGTCTTGTGGTAGCAACAGTCAGTGTGGCTGCATGTTTCCCATCATGACATTTAACGTCTTTCTCAAAACTGTGAGCACAGCGACTCTTCCACAGTTTCAAAATGTGTTAAAAATGTTAGAGTTTATGGCATGTTTCTACCTATAGATAGTTAAACATGTTTATTATAAGTCTTATCTGCCAGGTAGGTTTAAGATCACTGCATCCTGTTAGAAAGTAGTCAAAGATTGCAATGATATCAGAAAAAAAAAAAGAAAGAAAGAAACTTTGAAGGAGATTTAATATTCTTGTAAACAGTTGAAGGCCTGGATGCACAGCGGAGTAACCTTGGTTTATGTTGAACAGGATAAATTCAATAATTACACATACATCAGAGTCACATCAGACTTTATAGTCTCTCGGGGATGTATCTGCGTTTTAATGATTCATCAACATGTTGGGTTTACAGAGCTGATGTATTTTACAGGGTTTAGTTATTTGCATTAGATTAATATTCATTGTCCTTGTATTTTGTCACATTTTGTCACTTTTGTGGTTTTGGGTATAAAAGCCAGAGACTAAACACTCCAGACATCTGCTTAAAACGCTGTGCTGACATTTTATTTTGTTTCATTTCAATTTTCTGCCCATGTTCATGCACTGTTGTTTATTTTAGAACCCATTTCACCATGATCATGTAGAGTCCACGTCAAATTTATGAGGCGTGACTGCAGAACCACGTCGGTGTAAATTTGCAAGAAGATATGCTTCATGTTAACTTTAATATTACCTTATTCCAACTGATTTACTCGTTTGTCATTTTGGGTTCCAGAAGCAAACTGCGGCTGGGGGTGGAGGGGGTGGGGTGGGGGGACTCCGTAGTATGTGTGAAATGTGTGTTTTACTTTCACAGCAAACAAGTGAAGTTATATGTGGTTTACTCAAATCGCAAGTTTAAAAAAAAAAATCACACTTTTAAAATAGGTTTACTGACAGAGTTATGTGACAGTTAATGAAGTTACAAATCTGATCAGTAATATTAACATGCTATTATGATTATGAGCTCTTATTTCTATTTAAATCCTGTCATATAATAATTGTTACGATCAGTTCTTGCGCATTTACAGACCATTACGCATTCATTTTACGCATTTAAAAGTTCATATTTTTTATTAAAACCAAAAGCCTTGACATTAATGACTACTCTGCATTTATTACTCTAATTAGTGAAATAATTACTGCCAGTTTTATGGTTTAGTGAAGAAGCTGCGGGCGTTCATAAATAACCCACTCCACGCTGCGTTCTGTCGGCTGAGCCTGCGTGTCGCCGAGGGGACTCGTCCTGTGTCTAATCTGTTTGACTCTGCTCCTCACATATTGTTGCAGTAAAGCGAATCACGAGTGATCCCATCTTTCTGAGCCTCAGCGCCTCATCTTTTACTTCTCCTTATCTCCGCCAAAGAGCCTTAAATCACCTCCAGAACCAGACCGTTTTCAGCTCATTGCGCTTAAAACAAGGTGTATCGCACAGCTGTTTCTTATACCGACTCTTTCCGTCCATAGACCTGTCAGCACAACGCACAAGCATCTCTTTTCGTGCAGCTTTATAAAATATTGGCTGTCATAAAGGAAACGAGAATTTCATACATAAAAAAATTTAAGAAAAAAAAAAATAATAATAATATTCCTTGTGTGTTCTGTGGTCGTGTGCGCTAAGATGTGCCATTACCGCACAATGTGGTGCGCTTTTTAAAAGTCCATTAAGGACTTAATGATTTTCCTAAACCTTCCTTCTGAAATCTATAACAGAAGCTACACATGAGGCTGCAGAGGTACATCTACCCTTTAACTGTTTTATTAGCTCTACAAAATGTTCACAGTTTAATAATAATACACCAAAGTTTGACCCAATGGGGGAAATTACGCATGACTTTAAAGAATAAAGAATGAAGTTTTGGGAGCATATTAGTGAAATTAGAGAAAATAATGAATTAAGACTAATCATGAGTAAATTTACAATTTAATTAATTCATGTGCATTGATGGAGAAAAAAATAAAATTTTTACAACAACGAATTAAATTACATAAATAAGCCGGAATTTACGCGTGGGTATGAAAAATAAAGTTATAAGGCAGAAAGTTAGGAAAAAATATCTGTCTGCTCTAAGGGTGTGCAGAGTATGTTTTTAGTGAATCCAAGTGTAAATGTCAGTCTTTCCCTGTTCTTGTTTGGGTGTCTGCGTATCAGCTCTTACCTGCATGCCCGATGTCTTCTGCCATCCGATCTAAGTCTCCCTTAATGATCATCTCAGCAGTCTCTAGGAGTCATATCTGACGTTTCAGCTTTGAACTGCCAGCCTCCAAAAAACCATGCCAGTTTTCCGAGCACGTCTGCCAGCTCTTTTTTTTTTTATTATTAATTGATATGAATTTCTTGTCGCTCCTTAGGTCCGTCCTCCCACCCACTTTTCGCCCTCTCCCTCTTTCTCTGTCTCTCTGCCCCTCCTCTCCCCTCTTTCTCATCCCCTCCTATTAAAAATACGTGCTTTGACCAGCATCAGTTTCCTGCTATTTTTTTTTTCTAGTAATTTCCTTAGCTATTTTTGAGTCAATAACGCGCACCGGGATGATAATGGCGCCTCTATGCGCCTTAAGTGTTTTAGCGCCCCGTGTGATGTCAGTCTATAATAAAACTAAAAGGTAAAATCGAGGGCAGGAACTTTATGTGACCCCGACTTGAACTTCTCAACACTTCGTCTTAAAGAGACAGGCAGCTATTGTATACATATGTATATATTATTGTATATTTATGATCAGAGCGCATGGAAACTTTTCAGACGCTGTTTCTTTACTGAATAAATCTGGTTACATCACAAGTTACCAAACATGTTTTCTAGTCAAGAATCTAGAAGACAGACCTGAAGGGGTTACAGAAATATTGAAATTTAATCTGTATTTAATATTAGTAATAAAAGTGTGTATGTTTACTTCCCTGAAAAATACTCAGCATGGATTCCTGTAAATAAAACTACAAACACTAAGGATGCTCTCTCTCTCTCTCTCTTTCTCTCTCTCTCTCTCTCTCTCTCTCTCTCTCTCTCTCTCTCTCTCTCTCTCTCTCTCTCTCTCTCTCTCTCTCTCTCTCTCAGGTAAAACACCTGTCTTATTTAGAAGCAGGAGGACGCATTCATCCATTTCATCCATGCATCACCTGGATGCGCAAAGAGGTACCTACTGTATTTTGCCATATTAGTGTCCATCATAAAATGTGGGCCTTTCCTGGTTCGATTTAGTCTGTCCAGTTAAATACCTGATGAATTTACTTTGACTCAGATCATATTAGACATTTTCCAGTGGATGACAGTCACTCCAATTAGTTTTCAAGATTACTTTTGTCAAATTGTCACATGTCTTGTCCTCTTCATGAGACTCTCACAGTCTTAAATGAGATAAACATGAAGGCTATATGTTACAAAATAATAAATAAATAAGTACAGATATAGATGTATACATACGTGATACTGCCTAATTTAGATGGAAACACAGGATTCAGTTTGTCATTAGCACTGACTCCAAACCAAAGTCCTAACTCAGATGGACTCTCATTCTGATCCTGTCTATGATTTCACGTCTGCGTGGATGCTTTCACAGCCTCTCAGCCCTATCTCACTCTTACCTCGGACTCATGTCTGGTGCTCTGGCCGTATGTCTGCTCTCCTTTTCGGCATTCCCTCATTAAAACTCTCCGCTGTTTCCTCCAAGACCGGGTTCCTCGGAACTTCTCTTCCGCGTCCTTTTGCAGCCCACCCCTCTCTTGTCTGCCGGTTTTCCACGTCTTTCAACTCTCTTCCATACACTGGATTTCTCACGTGTTAACAAGACTATCTGACACTTACGACTGTGTTGGGGTCCGGTCGGACCAAACCTGCCGGCGGAGACTTTACGCGCACAGCGACACCCAATGGCGCACCGTGCGTCAGCGAGTCCCAGCGGCCTTAGAGTGGACAAGCTGAGCAGGGATGGGGAAATCTCAGGTGATATGTAAAATATGAGTGCAGTTTGAGGGAATCATATAAAACCACATATTTACTCATAAATCAGTCATTCTTGTTAGGAAGTGGAAGTCAACCTCAAAACTGGTCAGGTATTTTCCAAAAAAAAAGTTTTATGCTCAAAAGTAAATGTTTTGCAGTGCTTCAGTTGAACGAAACATCAAGAAAACAGGTAACATCATTTCAAATTATTTAACCCATAAAGGCCCAGTGCTACTTTTGTGGTAGTTCCAAAATATTTTTTCTCTATATATTTAGCTTTTCTAGTGATTTATCGCTATTAATTATAATCTTATCCTCTGTATTTTGTGTTTTTTCGGTGAACATCAAGTATCTTCCTATTTTTAGCTTACCGGCCGACAAGCCGTAAACTATTGTCGTCATGCGGCCTCCATCGGCGTCATCTGTCGTCATCTGTCGTCATCTGTCATCCATTACAAAAATTTCAATCGTCTTCTTCTCCAAAACTACGATTCCGATTGACTTCAAACTTGGTATACGACTTCTTTATGATGATGTCAACAAAAATTAGTGAAATTATTTGGATCCGGATCTGATTCTGGATTTGGTGCGACTTTGAAAAATGTCCCCATTATAACAGATAGGAAGTGGATCGATGCAATAACTCAGTAAATATAAATGATATCAACTTAAAATTTCTACACTACAGACCTGATGGGGAGATGACCAAAACATAATGGCCACATGCTGATCAGGATCTTCTTCTGGATCTGGGAACTTACGGAAAATTTAACATGGGCTCTTATGGGGAAAAAAATTTCAATCGTCTTTTTCTCCCAAACTACAGTTCTGATTGACTTCAAACTTGGTATACAGCTTCTGTATGATGATGTCAACACAAGGTATTGCAGTTATTTCAGTCCAGATCTGATTCTGGATTTGGTGCAACTTTGAATAATTTTCCCACAATAAGAGATAGGAAGTGGATTGATCCAATAAATCAGTAAGTATCAATGATATCAAGTTGGAATTTGAATTTTTTACAGATCTGATCGGAATATAACCAAAACATGGGCTATCTCTGTAATATAATAAATACACAGAACTGGGTGATAATAAATGGCATCTGGATACATTTCCCAAAGCTTTTAATTTGGCCGGTTAGCTACAGGGCCGTTGGTCCTATTTTTAATTTACTGATGGTGTGAATGTTTATAAAAGCTCAGAATAAAGTTGATGGGCATTATATCAAAAACAGAGAAAACTGAAGAAAAAGTGACTTTTTCAGCAAAATACATCATCAACAAACATAAACACAAGTGTGTCCATCCACTGTCATTGATCCAACTCCATGGGTTTTACTGGTAAATTAATGTTGTAGAAGATGACAGTGTTTCCACGTTCACTACGAAGCCTCTGAACATCCAAATGGGTCATATCTGATGACCATGAAAATATGACAAACTGCATTTTACACACATGATTTACATGTATTGATATGATACTGATTCAGAATTTTTTTAAAACATTTTAGATCAGTAGATGGTTTTGGTCATGGATGGCTGTTTGGGTATTTATGGGTTAATATGTGTCAGATTCATTGATATTTTATTGTTGTTATTTCAGTAATCACATTATTAGCATAATCAGTACTTATATTCTAAGTTGTGTGCTGTGCTAATTGGCTTCAGTGTCACAGAAAAGTACTTTATTTCCTCCACATTCTTTCTGTGAACATCTAGCCTGAATAATATTTTATCTTCTGTATCTGCCTGTGGCTAAGGGGGCTGTTCTGCAGTAATTTCAAGTAACAACATAGGTCTACTGAGGCACATTGGTATAAAGCACAGTAATTCCTTAATACACAGAGCGATCCAGCAGAACACCAGACTGTGACCTATTTACATTTATTTTGATCACAACAACAGCTGACAATCCTGCCCCAGAAATGATCTGAGCTCAAGGTGCCGGTGTTTCATTGAAGTGACCTGAGGCACCTGAGGGTGGAAGGTATTGTCTCTCACTTCCATGTTCCCTGATGAACTGCTGATAACCTCACCGACAGAGGTAGGCAGCACTGTGCAGGAGAATAGATACACTCTATCAAGGATGTGATGGTGTGCTTCAATTCATGGTCCAAAATAGGTTTTTCCATCCAGGAAAACACAAAGTGATGTCATTTGTTACTTGTCAGGTGCTTTGTGTATTTTACAAACAGACAAGATTTTGGCTATTGGGGTGCATACGGCTAAATACTGTGTTTCACAGGCTTAAATAGTGGAACATAACCTTAAGCCAAAAGAGGAAAGATTCAGACGATACTAACGATGGTTGTTATTAATTCTTTTGTTTCTTTTGTGTCTCTGTGTGCAGCTGTTGTCTTCCCAGACAATCTTTATCTCACTAATCAATCAGCCTTCTGAGGCCTGCGCTGGACATTAAACTTCAGCTTTTCAAAACACAATTTAACATACCATAATCTGGAGCGCAGTAAACCTGAAACGCTGAACTCTTAATGAACTGAAAAAGCCTCCAAATTCCTAGTTGTAAGCAATGATTCAATTAAAGCTGCCTGAGCTGAGCCCCTGAACACAACTCAGGGAGCCCATCCCAGAACTCTGTATGTCTGCACCCCAAAGACCCACACTCAGTGAGGGACGATGCAGGGTAGAGATAAGGCAGGCTTGGTGCAGCTGAATGGTCAAATCCTTTAACAGTCGCCTGTCACCCTTTAAATCACACACCTTTCCTGCCATTAGTACTGCTGGTTTTACATGCGACATATTTCTTGCAAAATCCCGGTGGGTTAGCTATGGAAACACAACGAGGGAGTGAATAACTGTGGCTCTTTTTTCAGATCAGATAGGTTACAGGGTCACCATATCTCTAAGGCCCAATCCACCTTGTTTCAATTTTCCTGACAAATATTCCAATCATCTTATTATTGCTCCATTTCTGTCTGCCAACAAATAGACAGAATAGTACTGGACAATAGACAGGACAGCCTAAAAGTAATCTTAACACCTTAAAACAGACTCCATCGCCATCTGAGTGTAATATCCACATAGCTTTTTGCTCTCCCTTGTTTCTTTCATTCTCATCAATCATCCCACTCTACTTTCTTTCCTCCCTTCCAGTGGATATGGCCACACATATCTCCAGATGCTTGCTGTGACCGCCCCGTCATACCAGACACACCCCCGTCCAGCTTCAGTCTCCTCGCCACCAAAAATTGAACAGTAGGCTCAACATTTACACACAGACCTCTCTTAATTCATTGTAATGAGCAGTTTTGCGACAGCTTTAGAGCATAGGCGTGCAAGGCATGTCATTTGAACGAGCAGAGCTGTTGTATGTGTTCTGCCGCTATTCTAGTTTACCCATCTGAACGGTGACGGACAATTATCATGCCATGATTAGAACCAGAGAAGAAATGCTTCATTTTCTTTTCAAGCATGAAACCATTTAGGCATGAGAAATAACTTCATATATCATTCTGAAGAGGGCCATATACTGTGGAAAGTGTTTGAGGAATATTATTTAGGGGTGATGCAGTTTAGTACAGCTCCAATACAGGGGGTGAAACTACTTTAACTTTGTTATATAGAATATACAATATAATATATCAGAGGAACAGCACATGTTAGATGTTTGGAGAAAAAGTCAGAAAGGCCAGACTGAGATGGTTTGGACATGTACAGAGGAGGGATGATGAGGTTGGAAATGCCAGGTAGAAGGTCTAGAGAACAACCTAAGACCAGATTTATGGATGTAGTGAAAGAGGAGGTGAAGGTATTGGTGTGAGAAGAGGATGCAGAGGATAGGGTTAAATGGAGGAAGATGGTTTGCTGTGGTGACCTCTGAAGGGAACCGCTGAAAGGAAAAGAAGATAATACACAATATAATGAAAATACATTGTTGTCATTTTACAGTTGTCATCTTCCAGGCTCTGTTTCTGTCCTGTTTTTGGATATATCTCAGTGGTCATACACTGTTTCCATATTAATTCTTTGGACCACACCATGCACTCGCCTACGTCTGTAGTAATTGCAGATCAAGTATCTGTATAATATGAAATAGGACAGGGAAGTCCAATAACTGTTTCTCATTTATACTGAATATCACAAGGTGCTGAAGTAATGCACACAACATTAGTAGCACAGCCTTGATAACTTTCTGCTGCACAAAAGTGTTGGTGTGAATGGCTCTTTTTAAATGTGTGTATGTCCATGTTTGTGTGTGTACTTGTGTGTGTTTGTAGGCCAGTGCAGTGGGCGTCTGCAGAGCACATGGCTGTCCGATGCATGGTCTCTGCTCCCTGGTCTCTCCTCATTAGCCTCACACAGTGCAGCCATACCCCTCCCTCCCTCCTCTCCCTCCTCTCCCTCCTCTCCCTCCTCTCCCTCCTCTCCCTCTACCTTCCACTCAGCACACACACTCGGGGGGGGGGGGGGAGCGAACCTTTTGTTTTCTGTGTCCGACCTGCGCCCTGTTCCAGCCCTCCTCCTTTTCGCTCCTTTCTCCTCTCCACTGACTAAATCTCTTTTCCGGCTTGATACTGCTGAAAACCATATGGTGTGTGACATCATCAGGGCAGGAAGCATGGAGAGGGAATGGTAGAGCAGCAAAGAGACTGGCTTGCCAGGTCTCTGTGCGGTGATGTCAGCAGAAAAGCACTCTGGGAGGCCCGTAGGGGGTGAGAGCAGAGCAGGTTGGAAATTTTATCTTTAGATTTCACTCCCACCTGGATAATCAGGAGCAAAGTGAGGGCAATGTCCCTGTGAAACCCATCAAAGTGCACCCGCTTTATACCTCTACAGGTGTTATTGGATCCCATTCTAAAAATGTTCAACTGAACAGGAGTTTTGGCCTAAATTGCAAAGTTGTGATGCTTAAAACTTCTGCAGATCATCTGTCTACCTCTTCCCTTTAGTCACTGGCAGTCCCAATCTGCTCACCAGGCTTTATGTCTGTCAACCTCCCTCCCTCCCTCCCTCTTTTGTTCTCTGGGTGAACTCTCCAGCTTTGTTGTGAGATCCTGGTCTCCATACCATCACCAACAACACATCCAGTTCTTTCTATCAGCACACATGGGGATACACACAAACACTCAGTTTGCCTCTCACACAGTCAGCATCTCTGTTTCACACAAACACACACATGCACTAAAATACCCTTCTTCTCTGATTAATGGCAGAACTGGGGAATGTGCCAGGCAAGTTTCTTATGGAGGGAAGGCATTAGGAGGAGAGGAGAGGAGAGGAGAGGAGAGGAGAGGAGAGGAGAGGAGAGGAGAGGAGAGGAGAGGAGAGGAGAGGAGAGGAGAGGAGAGGAGAGGAGAGGAGAGGAGAGGAGAGGAGAGGAGAGGAGGCTGCTGCAGCTGTGGTTTTGGAGTGGGTCTCCACACCCCCTCGCTGCCCCCTCCCTCCATCTCCTCTCTGGCTCCTCTAGGGACAAACGCTTTGGCCTGGCCCCAGGAACCAGGGAGTCAGGACCAGGCTAAGGGGGAGAAAAAGGGGAACAAGACAGAGAATGAAGGATATCACAAAAGAAAGAGAAAAACAGAGCTGACCTAATACTTAAGTATTGTCAGGCAGCACCTACATAAACAGAAGATCGCAGATAGTGCACGAGATGATTCTCAGACGTTTTTATAGGCAATAGAATAGAGAGCATTTGTATTTGTTTTTTCTTATGCATTTCTGTAACAGTTTGTTCCACTGTTTGGTATTGGTGGTTATACTGTACAACCAGAGGGCATACTTACAGAAGGGTGAACTCTGTCTACTTCTCCAACTAGGCAAAAAATAGTTGAGGTCGGGGCAATTTTAGGATCAGACCCTTGGGACGGCTGAGAAAATGTACCTTGTAAAAGAATTCCCTGTCACCCATTAATATTTTAATGAGGTTTACTCTGTGAGATATATTTTTAAGAAAATAAACATGCACTTTTTTAAAAGTACTGAGTCTCTTTCAATTTGGCAAAACTTAATTTTATTGGCTATACAAATTACATATGAATTAACATTAAATGTGCAGACATGAAATTTAGGGAAAAACAGTTGCAGATATTTCCAGGTGTTGGGTGGTGCTTATGTCTTGTTTACATCTGCATGTGTTAACTGTTAGAGCTGCAGTTGTGTATTTATGTTTGGTTTCAACACCTTATTACAATTGTGGCGTACAACAAAAAGAAAGTGTAAGTGAAAGCATGCGTTTACTTGATCCTATTTTACAGACAGACATGTCATTCTGCTCAACATCATAGAAGATGGCTGTGAAATATGGTTTTATTAAATCAAAAATCACCTTCCTGTGTAGTGAATGTTTTATTCATGTTCTGTTATTAATAAAAAGACCTGAAAGAAAGAAATATTTTTTATCTCCTCACTCTAAGAACTGCTTTTAAACCTTTCACCTTCCTTCCTTGTATGATGGTAAGAATAGACTTTCAATGACTGTGTCAATGGGAAGAAAAATAGTAGGTGAAACTCAAAAGCCTCTGCCCCAATTTTTTTTTTATTACAGAAGGGACAAGGAAGAAGGCGAGGACTATCCTGGTTGATAGCTCCCATCCTCTGTTCACACTGTTAGAGATTGTGAACTCTGATATAGAGTTTTGAACTCTGTCTAAATTTAGAAGTTCTTTATTTCAAGTGCCAAAAATATTTTTATCTCCACAAGTTGAGATTTAAAGTCAAGGAAATTATTCTATTCTATTCTATTCTATTCTATTCTATTCTATTCTATTCTATTCTATGCTATGCTATTCTATTCTGAACAGATTTGTTAAGAAATTTTGATTACACATTTATTAGAATTTTTATTCAGAAATTCTAGTTTCTTATTGGTTGTCATGTTATAGTTGTTAATTGGCCAATCACAAAACAGTTCCTTATCTATTCTGTATTTTAGAGAGCACACATTTACAAAAAGTATCAAAGATGTGAATTTGAGTAAACAGAATGTCATCGGATCCCTGCAAGTGGTATTCACCTTGATGGTAAAAGGTGAGTGAAATAAGTGTGTTTATGAATAAAATATTATCCATTGGGTGAAAAGAGGTCACTGCCACATCTCTCCTTAATAAATCAGTCTTTTACCTACTGTCTGCTTGATAGTGAAGGTTCATGATGAATGAGGTTTCTACAGAAGTTTTATCCATATCAAATTAGAGATAAGCTTATCAGTTATAACATCATGCTAAGTATTAATGTGTTAACCTATGGCTTTACTGGGAGCCTATGCAGGATGTTTGCCTATACGTCTGTGTGTTTGAACCCTAAAGTGTGATTTGTTCACCCCCACTGCCCTGCAGAGCTGGGCTGGTGTGTATTTGAGGCCTGTTCTCTTGCTCCTCTCCCCCACTCGCAGTGTTTTATGGGCTGTGTGCTGCGGTGCAGTGACCTCCCTCTCACCCCGGTGCCACCCAGCCGGTGCAGGATTCAAGCGCGCATGGCCCCTGCCAAAACCCCATAGCGCCACATCTGCAATCCATAAACGCCAGCCACTCTTGCTCTCCTACTCCCTTGCCCACATCGCCTCAGACTCTCACACTCCTCCATTTCACTCTCTCTCTCACCCACTAACTTTTTATTTTAATTTCCAAATTCTATGCATCCCCCTTTTGCATTCCATTCACTGCTTCCTCCCACCACTTCTGGTTTTATTCATGCTGAACATCAACTGGCTCTTCCCTTATCTCTTATTCCCTCACTGCCCCCTTTTCTCTCCTTCCGCTCCTTTATCCACATCCAACGGAAAAATCTCTCACCCATTATATCTTCAGTGGGCGCCAGCTAAGTGTGGTGGCAGTGAACTGAGAACCACAAGACATTCTTGATCCAAACAGCTCTAAGTCACCAGCGTTCACATCTTCTGATGGTGGCCTCTGCTGAAAAACACATTTCACTCATGTGCTGGAGTCTGCTTTACCACGTTGCAGTTGGTGACAAACAGCTAAATGTTTATCTGTTTCAGATTGATAGTGTCAGGGAAAAAATGTGCCATACACATCTAAATTCAGTCCCGTTTTGTACATGTGTTACTTTAAGAGCATTCTCCATCACGGGGGTATTGAATTCCCCCTCCCCTCTTCATGAACTGCTGGCCTGCAGAGCACACAACACCCCTCCCCTCAGCCTTTACATGATGTGTTCACCACATCACTGCTACAGTGCCCTTGCCTTAATATGTGTATTTTTTTTCTAGAGTAAAGTAGGAAATAAATTGAGTGTTACCACAAAGCTGTCCAGCACTCCCCGTGTGCCCCCCATGGGCAATAGAGACATTTGTCTTACTCAATTGTATTATCTTTTCTCTTCAACATTTTCCACAGTAATCAAATAAAAATGCAGTGCGTGAACTTTTTCTCCCCTTTATTTCTTGGATCATGTTCTCCTCTCCATCCCAAAGTCTTCACCTTCTGGTTTCCCAGACATATTGGCATGTCTCTGTGGTGCGGCTCCCAACAGAGCCCGGGATGAATCATGTTGCTGCAAGTTTTATGATAAATATTGCAATTCATAAATCATTGTTTTCCTTCGTACGCAAGCACAGGGCAAGGAAAGACGCAGGAAAGTTGAACATCTCAGTTCTAGACTGACAACAGAGGTCCTCATATGTATGTGTGTCCTGACTTGTGCTAAAAAGGAGACTCAGGTCAGGGCAAGACCACCAGCGAGAAAGAGAGCAGTCTGTGTGTAGGAGTGAAATCTGCTGGTATAAGGCTAAGTGCTATCAGTGCTTCTACTTTTAGATCTCCATAAATTTTAGGCACACCACTTGTAAATTAAATCAGGGTACAGAAAGCATGTGCCTGTAAGGCAGCTACCATATTTGCTCACTTGCAATCTAATGTTGGTGGTGCCAAGAAGCCTATTATGGCTTAAGAGGACAAACCTGTTTGTACTTTTTGCTTTATGTTGGTCTTAATGTTTAAAAAAAAAACAAAAAAAAATCAACCTCAAGCTTTTTTTTTTTTTTCAGATTATTTTGAGCCTCTGTTTTGTGCAACCCATGGAGCTTGTGATAAAAGACTATATAAACAAATGATCCTGACAGCTGCGATTTGTCACAATTTCAACTGATATAAGTCATTCAGAGAGATTATGGGTATGGGTTTTTTACTTTTAAGTACAACTTGGGAGTTCTTTTCTATGATTAAAGTCCCTAAAATATCACATTATCTACACTGATTTTGTCCCAGTTATACTTTTTAATGTGGCTGCAGGCATTAAGTTCCATCTGCGTCACTTCAAAGAGTTGCCAGTGCAATGGGCTTAATACATGACTAATGCAACCAGGATCCAAGTTTGCAAAACCTGTTACTGACCTGCCAGCTGACACACAGCCCTGTTTACTAGTTTAATCAGAATGTTCTCTGCACACATGCAAATATGTGTTAAATGATCATCACTTAAATATTTTGGAAGTATTTTAAACAAATGTCTAAGAAGCCCAGCAGTGCAATGTAGAACATGCATTAATACTAATTCATCACTGCCATCTAGTGGCTAAAACTGACTCAGCAGCACAAAGTAAACAATGCTTGTCAAAACAAAGACCAATCACAAAGTATTTAGATCGAAATAGTTTACTTCATACACACTACACTCTGCACAAGTGTCAACTGGTATAATGTATTTTTGTTGATACATATGCTGCATTTCATCTTTCTGCTATTCCATGTCCAAGTCATCCAGCTCCACAGTGCCCTCTCTCTTCACCCAGGGTAAAGGCAGGGGCACATACGGGTCATATGTCCAGCGAGGGTACACTCTCTTATACAAATTCATCAGGACAGTGTCCTGAGAACGCAACTGATTATCAAATACACACTTCATATGGCCGTGTGTTCCTGAAAAAAAAAAAAAAAAGCATTCATAGGAAATGGTTTTCTCAAAATACTGACATTCTGCTGATTGATTTTGTTTGTTCTCACCTAAAGCCTCCTTAATGTGGCCTCTCCGTCCCCACTTGGTTCGCAGCTCCACTGGCTTGAACCACATGATATCATCTGTAACAGAACGACAGAACAGTCGCAGATGTTTTTTTTTTGTTGTTGTTTTTATAAAAATTCCCAACATGGACATACGAATCAATAGAAGTTCTAGAACATGTTCTCACCCCTGTTAAAGAACATGTAACGGACAACTGCTGAACGTCTGTTAATTTTGAACGGGTGTCCACTCAGGACAATTCTCTTCAGCACAACACGCTGGGGATCACAGCTGAGCAGACTGCCTGTAGCCACCAGGTCCTGAATGCCTAGAAGCACAAAATCAGCCCAAGTGGATAATTAAATAATGCAATCAAACAGACAACGGAATGCATGGTCAAAAGTTAAAGATCAAGACAGCCAGACCACTAATTTAATCTACTTATTTTCAAGGACAGATTGAGCTCTTTATCTCACCATCGTTCCTTTGTTTGAACAGGAGGATTCCTGCAGGGGGGAATGTGATGGGAGCATACACCGATACCACGGTGGGGGCATCTGGCCTGAGGAAACGCTCCATCTTGTGCTTGTCAGCTGGAGAAGAGCCAACTGAGTTAAAAATAATTCTAGGTGCTTCTACATCATTCTAATGAAAACTCCCTGTGCCTGAGAAGATCAATAACAATACAGTGCTGTGGACTGACAACTAACATCCAAGAATAATAATAACAAAAAAAAAAAAGTCTGTAATGAGGAAATCACAGCTTTAGTCTTTGCAGTACACAAATATTCAAGGCTTGAAAAATAGATTCAGGTTTCAACATGTTAATTCTTGGATGTTTGAAGACAACATATCAATCATCAAATTTTATTTATATAGCGCCAAATCATAACAAAAGTTATCTCATGACACTTTACATATACAGTCGCGGAAAAAATTATTAGACCATCAAAAGTCATCAAAAACAATGGTTATGCAATCAATTACTAACTCCTGTGTGTATCGTGACTAAAGCAGACAGAAAAGAAAACATGGAATGCCTAAAAGTTGTGCCAGTACAGTAAAAATGCCAGTACAATGCCATAGCTATTGACGTAAGATCTGAAGTGATTTTGGTTATTATCAAGAAAACATTGAAAATAGATAGATATCAGCTCTCAAGTTAAACTCTTACGAGCTATTTTTATTGTTATCATTATATTTGTCCAGACAAATGTTCCTTTATTTGTACCAGGCATTAAAATGAACATGAAACTGAAGAAAACAAGGGTTGTCTAATAATTTTCTCCAAGACTGTAGAGCTGGTCGAATCCAGGCTCTCAAGATATAAACAATAGATCAATTATATGTTTTCATGCAGGCAAACAGTGTTGAAGTCTTTCTCGTGTCTGACTTTAGTGATGCCTCTGATATGAATATATAACCGTATTGGGTGACGGCACGTGTTTGTTGTTGGCTTTTCAGTGGCTTGATGTTTCCCATGGGACAGTAATGCCTTTATATCAAGTTCCTGTTTTGGGCGTCTTCTTGCAAAAGAACATCAAATTTGTTATTGCAAACAGGCTTCAACAATGCAATAATTACGATGTTGTCAAACCTGATTTCATTGACTTCACACACATCCATATTAGATTTGAATAATGTTTAGAGAAACAAGAAACAGAAGTTATTCAAGAAGTAAATATTTGTTTGATGAAGAGATGCCGCATTAGCTTGGTTTGCATCATTATATTGTCACCAGCCTGCACAGTTTGC
The DNA here is from genome assembly GCF_902148855.1 of Sphaeramia orbicularis. Lineage (NCBI taxonomy): Eukaryota > Metazoa > Chordata > Actinopteri > Kurtiformes > Apogonidae > Sphaeramia > Sphaeramia orbicularis. The sequence goes on along the minus strand of NC_043969.1, from coordinate 31,744,812 downwards.
TTTGTTACCGACTGGTCCCATGTTCGTTTCTTATTGTTATTTTGATTATGTGATCAATGCACGTTTTCAACAAAAATAGATAGAAATGTTAGATGGAAGTCAATGCAAATTTTGAAAAGTAATGTAACCACTTATTTTCAAACCTTTTGTAAATTTTAGTTAAGACAGCAAAAAATATATTGTGTCATCCTATGTTTGCAATTTTAGGTCCAGGCAACTATAAGTAAAAAAAAAAAAAGTGGATCTAGAAGCAAGTGGTGATAAATGGATTGTCAGTTATATATTTAAGATATTTACACAAAATATACTTTTCTTAAAACGTGAGCATTGTTTAGGGAGACTGATCTCATGAAATTGCGTTGTATGTCACACCAGTTCTTATGGCATTTGGCGTGCTATGCGCACACATTTTCGTCCTTTCGTGTGTTAACACCATTTGATCGTCTGTCAATTTATGCCAAGATCTCCACTTCACATATCTGTAACCACTAATCCTAACCCTCAGTGCCTGATATTTGACATGGTGTGAACATACACGCAGAAAGCTTATAATGCCTACAGATAGAGGTAAAGATATATTTACGCATTTTCATGATATCACGTTGGCTTAGGGGTGTGTTTGTATGAGTGACAGGCATTCTACCTGATGTGTGCTGGGAAAAGATCGGAGAGGCCCTAAACCTCCGAAATCCACAGTGGAAGACTAGCTCCTCTTTGGATTTGATGGGTTCTGTATTGCTCGGGTGTCTCCTAACCAAGAGGTGCATTACTGACATCTGTGAAAAAGGGCAAAACGAGTAGGTCAGAAAAATCAACAGTAATAATATTAAACTGCCTGTGTGAATTTGTTTCAAGATGCTGTCTATAAAAAGTAGATACACAAATTTAAAGTGTCAAAAGAGTTATTCATACCTTCTGTTCATGAGGCAAGAGAGACACCAACACTAGCGGTCTGCCTGCCTGGACACTCTCCATCACAGAAGGTGGTACATCGATGATATGCAGGGTGACAAACCAGCCCACCTGAAACAGAAGGGCCAGTAGTGTCGATGAAGTCAACAATCTAAAATTTAACAACGACATGATTACAGTCCCACGCTTTTTACCATGGCTCCATCGTCTTCAGCTGCGGCTTCCGTCAGGACGCGGCGCCGGGTCCGTTCAAAGCTCTGGAACTGGAAGATCCGTGAATAATCAAGAGGCAGGTTTTCCATGGGGTCCCAGGGAGACGAGCGGAAACTCTTTAAGCCCCTGTAGCGCTGAAACCTGGGAGAAGAGATTTAAAAACATGATCAATGTGGGACACAGTGTCAGTGATTTATTACCAATCAACAGCCGCAGAATTTATCTCAAGTTTTTTTCATTAGAATCTATTACTATTACTATTATAATCTATTATTTTGTGTTTGTTTATTTTATATAAGCACAGGACACAGAGCTGACCGGATTCTAGCTGCCATTTCAAGGGGCGTGTCCACCTCATCAGGAAACATCTCATTGGCTCGAGCCTCACGGTAGCGCTTCAAGCCCTCTTCTTCTGCAGCCTCATCCATGTGCTCATCGTAACGCTGGTCTGCTCCAGTACGCTCCGCGTTGCACACCTCTTCTTCCTCCTCCTCCTCTTCTTCACCTTCTGAGCCTGAACCAGCCTCCTGAGCAGAAAGGATAAGGTCACAAACGATCAGAGGGATGTCATTTTGGACTTGGAAAGTGAAGAAAACTAATTGATTTTGAAACCTAAATATGATAAAGTTAATCTAATTAAACAGAATTACATTTCAAGCAAATCAAAAATATCTGCTTGACCCAATACCTTCTTTTTGTTTTTATTACAGCGTGAGCATTTTATAAACCATGACCAAGCAAAAAAAAAAAAGAAAGTCATACATATTCTAAATATAGAAATGCAATATAAACAAGACCAACCCAAAAACAGTACACCAACAGTGTTTACAGTATGTAACTTTAATAAGGACCAGCCAGAACTTAATCTTTGTTAATCCTTGGCCTGTTAATGTCCTAGGTCTGTGCCTTTCAAGTGTGTCAAGAAATGACAGGCTTCCACTTCTAAGTGAGTTTTTACAAATCACAGCCAATATATAACTGTAGAAGGAAGTGAATCATCAAAGTCAACACACAGTCCAGCGTTCCCTCTGGCAAATTACAGGAGGAGCCAGACACATGAGGGGAAAACACTCAGCGTGGGGTTGATTCACAACCTTTCCAACATCCCTGCTGCAGTAATAATAATCATTATCATTTGAAGTACCACTTTCTCTATTGTTAACATCCCCCAAATATGTATTCCTGTGTGCTTACATCAAACACAGGTTAATAACAATTACAGATCACGGTGGCCCGTTGCATAAGGGTTTCCTAGACGTCTTTTCAAGCAGAGCTCGAAATAAATAAATGGGCGACTCCTCCCTTCGTCCAGACGGGAAGTTCTGTTCATAGGACAGGAAGACAGGAGGCTTCTCTCGGGACTCCTGCTCCAAACACTATTGTTGCGGTCAGCAGCCTGGCACTGCAGGCCAGAGACAGACACTGAGAAAACAAACAGTGCCTCTCAGCTGCGAGGTGCACTGACTGGGGGTCACGTATGCTCTGGCTCCGGAAATACTGACACTCAAACATCGTAGCTCCTCCAAAGACTGAGTGAACTCATCACACCCCACAGGATTACAATACGTCACTGGAAACCCACTGTTTCTATGACAACAAGCAGAGGCTAAATAGGTGTGTTAGATTAAAGCACATTTTATTACTTGATGACCAATGTTTGTGATTTCCAGCTTCTTAAAAAGCATTTGTCTCCATTTTATACTATAATAAACTGTCAATTTTTTTAGAACAAAATCAGCATTTGCAAGACAATCACTGGCATTTTTGTCCATATTATGTTATAAACTAACTGAAAAATAAAACTGTTATTCATCAAGTGTTACAGAATGTGAAATAAACTATAACCACCATTTCCTTTGCTGTATCTTTACCTGTGAGTTAATCTCATCCTCTCCTTCCAAGGCCTCATCCATCATGTCGTCATCATCATCATCCTCATCACTACTTTCTTCATCCCCCTCATCATTCTCTTCATCTTCATCAACGATCCATGTGGCCTGGTAGTCTGATGTTCCTTTTGGAACCTTCATCACACGTTTGTTCTTCCTGGCCTCTAAATGCCGACATACAACAGCAGCAAGAAGCTTTTAGAATTCTGTCTCGACTGCATTACATGTCATTTACTGAAAATACATATTTTTATATGAATGTACATCTACAAAACTATAGCCCACATTGTGACTAACAGAGAATTGTATATATGGACAGGTCAATTATGGCTTTGATATGTGATTTTCTACTCATGTTCAGCATTATTAAATATCAACCTCTTTTATTCCTTTCTGTCTGCTTCCCTTAATCTACCTGAAAGGAATAATTTTTATATATATATATATATATATATATATATATATATACACACACACACACACACACACACACATATATATACACACACATACATATATATATACATGTGTGTGTATATATATATATATACACATATATATATTTACATATATACATAAACAAACATATATATATACACATATACATATATACATGTATATACATATATTATGAGGCAGGGATTAAAAGACAGTGTATGACCAATTAGTTTATTGAAAGTCATGAGAATTTATTTGCCACAAGAAAATTTACATAATAGAAAATGTTTTTATTCTATGTGTCCTCCTTCTTTCTCAATAACTGCCTTCACATGCTTCCTGAAAGTTGCGCAAGTGTTCCTCAAATATTTGGGTGACAACTTCTCCCATTCTTCTTTAATAGTATCTTTAAGAAAGTCGACATTGCTGTGTGATGTTCTATTGGTAGCGTGTTCTAAAATAGCATAATCCAGAGGGTTTAGATCTGGGCTAGAAGGCGGCCATAAACATGATTCCCAAAAATTGCTAAAGTTGGATTTGTTGCTGTTGTCAACAAGTGTTTTGGTGTTCTTGTGTAAGATTTTAACTTCAAATCATATTTTACTGCATTTCTAACGGTCTTGTTGTCTACCTCAAGTTCAATTGCCATTTTTCTCATGGATTTGGTTGGATCCTTTAGGATTTTGGATTTGAGAGCTTTAATAAAAGCTTTGGTACGTTTTTTGTTGCTTCCTCCACTTCCAGACTTTCTCGTAATAGTTTTGCTCATAGTCATTCTCTTCTTTACATTATAAACAGTCTTTATGGACACTCCAACTATTTTTGAAATCTCCTTTGGTGTGACGAGTGCATTCAGCAAATCACACACTCTTTGATGTTTGCTTTCCTGATTACTCATATGGGCAAAAGTTTCTGAAAAGGTATGGATAATAGTGTTAGGTATGATTATGACATCAATATATGTTTGGTTTCAAAACAATTGACGTAGTGCCTGCTGAGAAAAAACAACTAAATGTTCATTGTAAATTTTGCTTCCCCACCCTGTGTGTGTGTGTGTGTATGTATATATATACACACACACACACACACACACATACATATATATATACACATATATATATATATATATATATATATATATATATATATATATATATATATACACACACATACATATACACATACATACATACATATATATATATATATATATATATATATATATATACATACATATACACATACATATATACATACACACATACATATATATATATATATATATATATATATATATATATATATATATATATATATATATACATATATATTTGGTACACCTGTTAAACTCCTTATTAATGCAAATATCTAATAGTGACATAGCAGGAACTCCATGTGTTTAGACACGTAGACAGACAAGAACTAAAATCAAGCAGCAGAATGTGTCAGAAAAGTTTAAGATTTAAGTGGCTTTGAACGTGTCATGGTTCTTAGTGGCCAATGGGCTGGTCTGAGCATTTCACAAATTGCCAATAAACTGGGATTTTCATGCACAAATATCTCTACAGTTTACAGAACATGACCTGAAACAGAGAAAATATCCAGTGAGTGGCACTTCCCTGGGTGAAAATGCCTTGTTAATACCACTTTATTTTTTATTGTCCGGTCCGATAAATCTCCACAGTCATCAAATCTCACTCCAATAGAGCATCTTAGGAGATGCAGATCATGGATGCAGAAGGTTGCTGCTGAAATTTGCAACTCTGCGTGTTGCTATTAAATCAATATGGACCAACACCTCTGAGGAATGTTTCCAGCACTTTGTTGAATCTATATCCTGAAGATATATGACTTTTCTACAGGGAGAGGGAGCCCACCCAAGTACTATCAAGATGTACCTAATAAAGTGGCCAGTGTTGTGTGCTGATACCCTGAAGATGGGTTAAAATCTATTCAGAAGAATCAGCCCATATCCACAGATTAAAATGTGTGTAACAAGTAGTGAAATGCTATTATGTGTAGTGTCTGCACCTTCAGCCTCCAGCAGCTCTGATTCTGTGGGCCAAGTCTGCTCTCCATCCATAGGGTCCACCTCAGCCTCCGTCTGCAGACTCTCCCTGCAGGATGGATCTGCTTTCATTAACACCCGCAGTGGAGCCTCCTCATCACCGTCCTGAGAAAAGGATGATTAAGATGAGTAAATAAAAACAAAATGTTTGGATACAAGAACACTCATACTGCACAATTCCAAATTAAACGGTGCATAATCCAATCCTGTGTTTATATTACCGTCTTTCCCTCCAATAAACACTGTAGATACTTCTGCTCTTCTGCATAGGAGACTCAGACAGCAAATAAATGTCTGCCCTCCAAATACATTAGGTTTTCTGGTAAGTTCAGATTTAAAATGTACTAGATCTTATATATTTTCATAAGATGAATTACAAAACAAATAACAAAAATGCTTAGTGGTTAATGTTTTCAAGATATATGATAAAGGGCTATTACATCAATATATGGTTGTGTAAATTTTCCACTTGAAGGAATGTGAAAAGTGAATATATTCTAAAGTGCAGACAGTGTTTTAAAGTCCAACTGATAGCTCAGAGACAAAAATTCCTTTTAACTACTACTCCTTCTAACATTAATTCTCAACATTCAAACTTTTTACCCAATACTGTATCTTGAAAACTACAGCCAACTCGCACATTTGAATGAATTTTTCTCTATTTTTGACCCAACTTTGGTAAAGTTTCATTACTTTTATTCTGCAAGGATTCTACTTATAGACCAGTGATATCTATAAACACAAATAAGCAAAATAATTGCCAGCAGTCGCTCAATTTGAATAACATATAAACATATACATGGACGTAAAATGTAAAACAGTACTTAAGTGTCAAGAAAACACCCACAAGCAAGTACTGCTGTGTAGCAATGTAAGAAAATGTATACAAGGCTGGTGTTTAGTCACTTGAAATAAATAAGAATATCACTGAACCGCCTACCATCATGTCAACATCTCCGCCCTTGCCAGGCTTTGGTGGTCTAGCTGTTGCATTAAGTGGAAGAGGGTCTGAAGGAGCATCAATTTGACTGAGCTGAAAGTCTCCATATCCACTGATGTGAACCAGTCTGTCAACCCTTAAAGGACAGCCACGGACATAACCAGACACACACAGGGTACCAAGGCCAGTAGGACCACCTCCTATCCCTTCAAGGTTAGGCGTAAAAGTGACATGCTGAGCCAGAAGGTGAGACCGTCTAGAGCGGAAGCCCAGTTTTCTCTGTCTTTGACTGCCCAGATGTCTGAGAAGTAACGTGGCTTCCTGTTCCGAATCCAGAGAGAAGAGACGGGCATCAGGAAACCGGACCTCAGTGATTTTTGTCAGAGCTCTCCTGGATTCAACCCTCTTCTTAACAGGGAGGTCAGATACACCTTGGCAAACCAGAGCTATGGAGGATCAGAAAGACAAGATCTTAAAAAATGCACAGAACTCATCAAAAGATGAAATAAGGCTTACTGGGAGAGCAAAAGATGCCATAGTCTGTTCTGGCTTAAACTCACCGTGACTGGGGAGGCCCTGAGCAAAGAGACATGAGAGACAGTAGTCCCCATAGCTGTCCCAACCTTCATTAGATTCCAACACAAATACAAGGCTATCTGCAATCTTGGCCACATCCAGCAGGGAGTGTATGTCAGCTGTCCAGAGAAACCACCAGGAAATGTTAGATGTGAAAGCCCAGTAAGACAATGCACATAGAAAAATACAGTAGCACAAACACATGCAAGATTAAGTGTAATATTATATTGATTTTTTTTTTAATGAGTGTTGACATTATAACATTATTTAAGGGTGTAAATTTTGCATGTGCAGTATGTTAGAACAGTATTTGTACTAACTCATTCACTTTATCTTTGACAGAGTGAAGCCCATTAGATGGGCATGGATGTAATCCCATAAAACTGGAGTTGCATCCAGTAACCAGTGTTTTTCTTTACAGTGCCACATAACAAACAACACAATTTGTAAGTATTCCCATGTGAAACATATTTTGTAATTTGTTATGACACCACAAAAAAAGAAAGGGTGGAACTGGGAATTTTCCCAACCACAGAGTGTAAGTAACTGATAGTAGATGTCATTTTAAAATTCATTCATACATTTTTAAAGTTTAAACCTAAAATCAAACTCATCAGTGTATAAATGTGATTGAAAGGTCACCATTAATTAACACAGTAACAGGATAGAATAGCAGAGCAGGCTAATGACAAAAGTAGTGTATTTTCAGGGTTTCAGTTGAGCTCCTAATTATGAATTATATAGAGAACTCCAGTATTTATGTATAGTATATATGAGCTTTGAAACTCAAAGTATTACAAAATATCAGAGAATGTTGGTTTTATAAGCTCTTACTTGGATATTTAAGAGTCTTCTCAAAGATAAATGGGCCAGATTTGATTGTCTCCATCTTAACTGGGATTGATGGCTGTGTTCCCACCAAAGCAGTGCCCAAACCTTGGCAAGAGGTTCAAACTTTGAAATAAATGTTAAAAACAGAGACATTCTCTTTTCAAGTATGCCTGGAGCCATTTTACTGTGAATTTTTTCTACTCTCACGCCTGACATTATATACTTAACTATAAAAGGGTCAAATTCCCTTCTTGTTCATCACTATACATCTATTGAGGATGCAGAGGGTGAGTCCTTTTTAGAAGTCTTCTCATGTTTTTAAGCACAAATTGACCCCACCACCCCAACCACACCTGTACCTTCTGACTCCTGGGTTATACATGCATTGACAACTCATAATTTAATGGCAAATTCTAGATTTTCTGTAACAAAACACATGTAGTATTTGTGAATTTTCGGCATCAACTACTCCCTGTTGAATAGTACATACCTGTGCTTTGACTCAGGAAGGTGAACCTTTGTTTAAAACGAGGCAGGAGGAGCCCAAAGCTGTCACTGACACCAGTGATGCACTGCTCCTGATGTACGACACCCCCAGCACCTTCAGCACGCAACAGTTTAGTAATAGCGCTAGCATCAACACTGGCATGGAGCGACACCACTGCAACCAGGTGAGGAGGACCTTCTCTGCTGCCTAAACGCCGTTTCTCTGTAAGCACCTGAGCAAACCAGGGAAATGGTTTACAGCAACAGTCAACAAAAACGAAATGCCAAAGCATGAAAACTAATACTTAAAAATTACCATATCTTTCTTTTTCTGGCGTAGCTGGTTAGCTTTGTGCCTCCTGTCCATCTTCTTTTGCTCTTTTCTCTGTTTTTTGGTGAGAGCTGTCACTGATACTCGCCCTACAGGACAAATCAAAACAGAGCCTTTTAACAGCTACACAAGATGGAGACCAATGTCAATATTTACCCTGGTTTAAATTCAGATTTTGAAGACAGTGGAAACCACTGTTTCAATGTTACCACTTCTGGGCTTGTCTAACACTAATCTGTTGTAGGGAGAAAGTCTGTGTACTCTCCTAAAATCCCGAGATATATGCACTTTTTGTTTTGGTTTTTTTTTTTTTCAAAAGCAGCATTAAATGTTAACCCATAAAGACCCAAACATCCACTAGTGACCAAACTCATGTATTGATCTAAACTATGTAACACCTGTTTATCCACTAATCGTATCCATACATGTAAATAATTGGTGTAAAATGCAGTTTGTCATCTTTTCATGGTCATCAGATATGACCCATTTGATGTTCAGAGGCTTCATAGTTACCATGGAAACACTGTCATCTTCTACAACATTGATTCACCAGTAAAACCCATTGAGTTTGATAAATGACAGTGGATGGAGACACTTGTTTTTATGTTCAGTTATTGATATATTTTGTTAAATATTTCACTTTTTTTCCAGTTTTCTCTGTTTTGATATGATAACCTTTGGATTTATTGAGTTTGAATGGTCATCTAATTTAAATATACAAAAATGCATTATTTTCATTGAAAAATGCAAAAAACATAAGGCAATATTATAATAAAGGGTGATAAATTACATAAGAAAGGTTACATAAAGAGAAAAAGTCATTTGGGAACTGTCAGAAAAAGTAGCACTGGGTCTTTATGGGTTAAGGCCAACTCTGCTTGTAAACTAAAAAGGAAGGTGTTGCTGTTTAAATGATCATCAAATCATGAATCTTCTTTGGAGAACTTTATCTATTCTAGAAGGGTATGTTTGAGTGCATGCCTCCATTAAGGTATATACAATGTCAAGAGCAAGTGAAAAAGAAATTCGAGGTTTGTTCCTCTTTTCCTGGGTCCACTCTGAAATTTTGTATTCAAATACTGAGCTTCATGAAAACTGGCCACTTCATATCGCTTTTGTATAATCCAGCTGTAATAAAAACAGTAATGAAAACATGACCCAGGAGATAACAATTACAACAGACCACAACTTTGTAGTCCCTAAGCATCTGAAGTTATGATTGATGTTTCTGCTGTAAGACATACATATAGTTTGGAGAATAGATTACAGAAACCTGTTCAGTTTTCTACAGTTCAGTATAACTGCCAAACAAAATCCATTACTCTGAGAAATTAACCTATATCACATCTTTAGTGTTGCAGTGCAGTAACTTGATAAACAAGAAATGTAAAATATTAGACATAAAATACATTTAATTGCATGGCATTTTCTTAAAATCAGATTTATGAAGTTGGACATGGAATGTAAAGTTCTTGTCTTTGGGGGGTATCTTGTGAGCTGAATGTAAATAAGCTTTCTTATATTATCAAAAGTTAAAGAGACTTCCACTCCAGTTGTCACAACAGGACACTGTGCACACTAACCTGCACTAACACGCGTTTTAGCGCTATTTATTTAAGAGCAAACAGAGAAACACATGCTTTTAACAGCATCACGTATTCTGCTGAATTAAAAACCTCATCCATTTTCAGAGGAAATCCTAACACGTGTGTTTGTGGCTCAGTGCCATAGCCGCAAACTGAAGTGACACAGCTGCTACCACAGCTCACTGGCACTTTGGCATCGGAACAAGACATACCTTTGTTTTCTCTCTCAATTTCACCTTTCGTCCGGTGCTTGCCATGTTTGTGGCCTTTGTTTTTCTGTTTATAAATACCGGCTCGGTGGCCCTGTTGTTTCTCCCCGTTCGCAGCCATTTTCACCATGTGCGACAGTCAGGCGCCCTTCCGCATTCGCACCGGCGTCATGACGTCATGTCAGAGGCGTGTCTTCAGACTTTCCGGAAAGGTTGTCTTCAAAACAAAAGTCCACATAACGTGTTGAGTGTATGTGCTAATGTTGAGTTTGGCATATCAGTTTTTTTACACTACTTGTTGAGGGATTGAAATAAAAATGGCTGAAATACATTTTAGTCCCATTTTCACTAGATCAAAGAACTAATCTCACCTTTCAGTTTTTTAATTTTCATATTTCATACAACATTCTTCTCATGATTAAAACAGAAAAACAAAAAGGAAATCTAAACAGGACTTTTTGGGACTTGAAAATTACAAAAATAAATTACAATCATAAAACTACATTCAAAAAACATCCTTGATAAGCATTACAAACAGATAGAATAGAATAGAATAGAATAGAATAGAATAGAATAGAATAGACAATATAATGGTAAAATACACACATGAAAAAATTGTAGTTTGTAAACTGACTAAGGTAATTCATTTAAAAACCAAGCTAAAACATGTCTTAAGGTTTCTTTTTGAAATGTCCATTGACGAGGAGACTCTTAGAAAAACAAGCCCCCAACCTGCCGATGCACAATCCCAATCATCCTCTCAGTAATCACCCTCTAATCCTCCAGCCCCGGAGTTCACAAGATTGCAAAGCCTCCAAAGGTTTCTCTCTCTGTTATCTGGAAACAGTCAAATATGTCTCAAATGTTTCCCTTGCAGCTCTTACACCAGTTCATTCAGAGAAAATGTTAATGCTTTAAAATGTTACATCATGCACAGACCTGCCAAAAGCACAGTATTCATTAGTAAATAATGCTAATAGGCTTAGTCACACAAAACCCAAAGAGGACAAAATTGTTCGCGCCTCATATGCAGTAGAATTCCTCTGTAAATGATATGACATATGATGTAAGTCACACAATCTCTCTGTAAGACCAGTTTTGCTTAAGGGGCCTTTGAAACGTACATACTGAATCCCAAAGCAAAGAGGAAATACTGGGTAATGTCTTGGGACACACTTTTTGGCCCCTCAGTAGTAACTCTTTTGCCAAGCATCCCCAGGGCAAAGCACATCACATAGACTACTGTCCCAGAACTGCTCATTACCACACAGTATATAGAATCTGTAGCCTTCTAGTTAATGCCCAAGTGTGTGTTATTAAAGTAACCTTCTATAGATATGTGCATGTAGTTTCTGTCTGTTTTAAGATGTGGCTGGGAAGCTTGGTCATGGTTTTCCCCTAGGTTTTTGGGGTCTTCAGATTAGATTGGATTAAACTTTATTGCCTTTATACATGTACAAAGGAATGAAATAGTTATCATCTAACCAGATGTTCAATAAGCAGCAAGTGCAGAATATACAGTATCTATAGTGTGTACATGATAAGGCAGTACTATGGACATATAAACAGGTGGATGTACTGGGTTAGGATTATGGGTTGGAGCTATGGTTTCATTTAGGAGGTGTTGTAGTCATTGAGAGGTTTTTTTTATATTATTTGAGCAAAAAACACGAAGTAATTTTCACATAATCTTGCAGAAAACTTAGGTACATAAATGAGGGGTCTTCTAGAGAGAAAACGGAATGGCTTTCTATGAAAAATATATATTATTACATTATTTGAGAGCATTATTTTTACTATATGTGAGCGCAATTTTAGAAAAGCCACAATAGATAATAAAGACAACCCTAAATGCCAAAGAAGTCAGCTAAGCATTAACTACAATTGTTAGAACAGTCACTTGGAACAGTCACTTAGTTCTGATGTTCTCCCGATTGATTTAACTTTTTTTTTTTTTTTTTCCACAGAAATTATCTGCAGGCTGATATCCAAGAAGCACCTAAGCCCCCATGGATGCTTTGGTGTAAAGCTTGGTGTTTGGTGATGCAAACCAAAATGGACTGGGTGCTTACAGTAGTTGGGGAAACCTTACAGTTGTTCCATTTGTCTTCATAGCTTTACTGACAATAAATATGACTGATGTACTTAGCTCCAATACGACATGAAAAATTTTATACATATATATGTATGTGTATATATATATATATATATATATATATATATATATATATATATATATATATATATATGGTCATTATCATGTTATTGAGTCATGCATGGTGTGTTATCTGTTATGAAAATCTACTTTAAGAATGTTTTCATGATTCATGGACCTTTTCTCTCACACCACAATGAGGTCAAAATTTACTTTGAATTTAGGGATTGTCATTATATTATTTGTATTTGTGAGGTCATTGTGCACAATACTACTTCACTTTGACACTAATAACATCCTAAACAGAGGAGACAATGTCCAACCCCACAAATAACAAGCTGCCATGTGGAGTATATACCTTTTAGGAAAAAAAATCAGGCTAATGTTTTTCTTATTAAGCTACAATGTCTCCGCCTCTGGATGTTTTTGGGTCAGAGAGAGTTTAGTGCAACAGGCAGGGCGGAACTGCTGTTTGCAGTATGCCGAAGGCAGACGGACAGCTTAACACAGTTACCATATAACTTATGACTAAACTAGTTAACATGCTATGGACTTAAGTTGATTTCTTGGTTTTTCACAGGTTATCGCGGATACTGTTGTTACCTGTTTATGGGTGTTTGGAGGTGTTCAAACTTCCCTCACATTCTTCCCAACGTATTTTCACGAAGGGAGGCGGCGGTAGAGTGCTCGGCAGCCATCTTTGGACCTGCCTGGGAGTGGGATTCGACAATTCTGGCACTCCAGTTACTTCAAGGGTGGGGATTTTAACCTACAATAATTAAGAAATATCCGTGTTATAATCGACTGACAGCGTTAAGAACCACAAGGATCTAGCGTCACTAAACTACTGCGCCGGGAATGAAACGGAAGGAAATCTTTTATGATCACAAACTGTTTTGAATTACACGACATTCTCCACACCGCTGAAACCTGGCCTGTCAGAAGAGGGTGAGTTTTAGCTAACTGGCTAAGCTAACATAGCAAACATTAGAGCGGTTAGCTTGCTAATTTAGCAATCTCAAGTAAATGACCATTGAAGCTGGTCCGATTACACCTCATTCATGCTGATGCTTGGTTGTTTACGTTGATAAATCAGCTTGTATGTAGTTGGGATTGTTTCACAATATGACACGTAACTTAGCCCAGCTAACGTCAAGTTTGGTGTGCAGCTAACATGTACGTTCCAGTCAACGTTGGCTGTATGTGATCTTCTGAAACGATTGATTTGTTTGCGCATACTTGTGACTGTTGTGGGTTTCATACTGCGTTAGTGGGTCTTTCTTGATCGATGGGTTAACTTAGTTAGAAAGTGACAACTTTCTGCTAATCCCTCGAGCTGCTCCCTCTAATTCTACGTGTGTTGCAACTCCTGTGAGGCATTACCTAGCCACAGGTAACTGGGGTAGCCAGCTCCGAAAATGTGGCCTATGAGGATGTGTGACCAGCTTTACCCTGGAAATATTAAGTAGTGTATGCTTTAGGATCATGGCCGGTAGTAATTTTTAACGTTTTAAGCAGTAACATTGCTATTTGTTGTTTCTAGCTGCCACCAACTGCTGTGGCCTGTTTAAAACCAAATGTTATGACCACCATTAAAGATTGTGCATAGACTTTGGATAAAAACTATATGTATATAATTATGTATAAATGTCAGATTAAACGTACAATGCTTGTTGACATTGTTGATGTGGTTTTGTCATGGGTTGGAGAGTTAAGAGGAAATGACTGACTGACGTAATATTATTGAGTAGTTACTGTATATTGTCGACTGATGACTCAAATGTGATGCACGAAACATTCATATGATGTCCACTCCTAGTCCAGTGGGATTTGGAAACTATAAAACCCCTTTCTTTCTCAATGGGTTAAATTGTGATGCATGTCTGGGTGCATCCATGCCATTGCTGTTGTGTCAAGAAGGACTGATAATCTGTAGTTAAAATACTCACCAGGCCCCATTCCTACCTCCCTATAGTAGTGTGAACAGGAAATGCTGAGAAATGCAGCACAGTGAGGGCATACATTGGGAATTCCAGCCCTCCAGCTTTGTTGTCCTGTCCTGCTGCATTCTTGTGCATGAGTGTGTGCTAGTTGGAACGTAAGGCTGTTTTATGAAGGTATCAGTTATCATCACTCACTTTTGTGTTCACGTGTCCACAGATGAAAATGCCATCATAAGATATGACAACAAAGCTCATTCATGACCAACAATGTAGTGAAGAACAATGGTAATAAAGAGGCACAGTCCCACATGGTAATGAGGCTTTATTTCAGGGCCGTGGCTGCATCTGTGTGAAATAGTGAGTTGTTCAGTGTTGTGGTGAGACAAAAGATGTCTGCTTGAACTGGGGGCTTTTTCTCCTAGGCTGGGAAAAAAGTCTTGTGACTCTAGCGTCAGCTCTGCATCTATTTACTGCTGATCATCTGAGCCACAAGGACTCAGTAAACTTTCCTAAGTGATCTCTTACAATCTACTTCTGTATTCCAACAGTGAAGCCTAATTTTACAAATTGTTTAGTGCAAAGGTTAAGATAAGCCTGACAGAGAGGTCGTATATACCTGCTAAATTCAGTCAGTTTATGTAATTTGATCTGTTAGTAGAGCCATAGTATCTCAGGATGTCTCAGATATAGATGAATATTAAAAAAAATAATAATAATAATAATATCACATACAAAAACATTTAATATCACAGTAGTTTGAGTATTCTGGAGGAGATAGTCATCTTACAGGTGATTGTTACAAATATGTTTGTTTTCTTTTCCTGATTTTGACTAAGTAAGCTATATAATCACTTGTTTCATTTAGATTTAATAACATGTTGGGTATGTTTGACGTAGGGTGTTTACCAAGAGCTTACTGGTTTAACAAGTATACCTGTTAGTGGAATGCATTGTTTCAGGTAGGCATATTGTAATCTAAGTCGCAGTCAAGCAGTGTGCTGTCACCTGGGTTTCTTTGTTCTAGCTGGAGATTAAAAATGTGAGATTATAAATGGTTCTTTGAATCTTCCTTACATCTGTTGTCTACATACCAGTCAGTGAAGGTGAGAGGGGAGGTTATCAGGCCACAGCCCACTGATTTCTGTACTGTAGTTGCTGTTACTATGGAAACAAGAGACTTGTATCTTGCTACCTCAGGATCCTGACTGGCCATTCTCCACATTTGCACCTGACATCACGGTTCAGTTCATGTTTTGTTTAAAGTTCTCTCAGTCAATAAAAGGACATTTACTTACAGTTTTTTGTTGTTTTTTTTAACTTTCCCACCACAGTATATAAAATGATTTTAAAATGTCATTATTGGTGTAGAGGGACTCATTAGTAAGATGAAGGATATGTTTGTATTTTGCTGAATACAACATTTTTTTAGTGTCACCACTTGAAGGCTTGCTAGCTTCCTGTTCAAATTAAATTTATAGAGAACTGCAACTACGTTCATCCTGATTTTTTCGTCAGTTGTAGTGGATTGTAATAATGAAAAAAACATCTTTGGTGACAGTGTGTGTTTTTTAAAATTTTGTCCT
Source organism: Sphaeramia orbicularis (assembly GCF_902148855.1). Lineage (NCBI taxonomy): Eukaryota > Metazoa > Chordata > Actinopteri > Kurtiformes > Apogonidae > Sphaeramia > Sphaeramia orbicularis. The sequence goes on along the minus strand of NC_043969.1, from coordinate 31,728,652 downwards.
GACTCCTGTGTCACTTTGATGCAATTAAATACATATTTTGTCTACTTTTATGTCTTTTCAGTTCTGAACACATATGAGACCACTGTCCTGCAGATGAGCCATCGGTGGGGGCCTTTAAGTCGCTGTCGCAGACCCAGATAGTTCCTGGCGACAGCGGCATTGCCCCCCATTTCCCCATTATGCCCAACAGCAGTCGGGCGGGGAGCCTGAAGGACCCCGAAATCGCAGAGCTCTTCTACAAGGAAGACCCAGAAAAACTCTTTTCAGATCTGCGTGAGATTGGACATGGCAGCTTTGGTGCTGTATATTTTGTGAGTATTTTGCAAGATGAGTCAGTGGCCCAAAGCCAAGGCAGTGTGGTGTTTTGCTCCAGGCTAACATCGTCAGCAATCAATGTTTAAACTTGCCCAACATGTACTAGTAAGAATAAAATAATAGAACTCTGTCGGGCTCTAGAACTTGTACTGCAAATGCAGAAAACATAACCTCCTTTAGATGTAATAAACAAGACCTAAGTGAGAGTTAAGATTGAACTGCAGTAAAAATAAAATTAAAAAACACCATGAGAAATGTACAGAACAGGGGATTTGTCACAAGCTAACAGTTATAAATGTATGCATTTAAACAACACTAAAAATGGCCCATACTTCATTGAATATGGAAAAATAGTGTTTGGTATAGAGTTTTTTGGGTTTCTGGTCATACACTTTTGGCTTTTGTTGTTGAAAATGTGAAATTATTAAAACAACTTGTTATACATTTTGCAGGTTAAGTGAGTGATATAGCCTTTGTAACGTGGATGACATGTACAATAAGTTCACTATATCAGTATCTTGGACATCGTGTTGTGTTACATAGCGATATCACATTTAGTGTTGCTGCTCCTGAGCCATGTTTTCACAGCTATTTGGGCTGTAACCTGATATGGATAATTAAAACAACAAGAGTTGTGTAGCTTTGCAAGTGTTATTTGGAAATGCCATTGTCCAGAAAGATCTGAAATTAAAACTGGCCTCAGACCACCACATTTATATTTTGGTATGATTGTCATTCAGGCACGGGATGTGCGGACAAATGAGGTGGTGGCCATCAAGAAAATGTCTTACAGTGGAAAGCAGTCCACAGAGGTAGGAAAGCTTTTGCCTACTTGTATCATGTTAGCAGAAGAGTCCTACTATATTACTACATAACTATACTGGTGTTAAGTTCCTGTTTTTGTTTTTTTTTTTCCTCAGAAATGGCAAGACATAATAAAGGAGGTGAAATTCCTGCAGAGAATACAACACCCTAATAGCATAGAGTACAAAGGATGTTACCTGCGAGAGCACACTGCATGGGTAAGATTTTCCATCAGTAATGATGATGATGACGCTACTGTATAACATTCTTTATCATGTTTACGCATATTTCTGTATTCTTTATGTCAATGCAGCTGGTAATGGAGTATTGTCTAGGCTCTGCTTCAGATTTGTTAGAAGGTGAGTTGAACTGATTGTTACATGAGACACAGAGCAAGCAAATCTACTTTATTAAATTAATTCCTGAGACTCAGCTCTTGATTTACAATGTTGTTGGTGAATCTGTCTTCACCAGTTCACAAGAAACCTCTGCAAGAAATGGAAATTGCTGCAATTACCCATGGTGCTCTTCAAGGGTTGGCTTATCTTCACTCCCACAACATGATTCACCGGTGAGTGTTTCAAGTATTTGGAAGCATGCTGAGCCCAAAGTGTATATACCCTCAGGTGTTTTGTCTTCTGGATGGAGCTGCAAATATTTCTCTTTATGTTTTTGACAGAGATATAAAGGCAGGAAACGTCTTGCTGACAGAGCCGGGGCAGGTTAAACTTGCAGATTTTGGTTCTGCTTCTATTGCCTGTCCTGCCAACTCCTTTGTTGGGACACCATATTGGTATGTAAAAAGTGTAGAATGTACTTTATGCAGTAGATCCCCCTCAAAACAATGTAGACATTCCATGAAATTGTTTTATGTAAATAGAATCTTCACTTTATTAAGGTGGATATGTATGTGTTGTTTTTCTCCCCAGGATGGCCCCAGAGGTAATATTGGCAATGGATGAGGGTCAGTATGATGGAAAGGTCGACATATGGTCTTTGGGAATAACCTGCATTGAATTAGGTATGGCCCCTGCTCTGTTGTATCATTTATTCATGATTCATCACTGTCTTGCCTATAATTAGAAACTTGTAGTTATATAATTCAGAAATGTCTAGATCACATGAAATAATTGAGTTAATGGTTATATTTTCCCCCACATGTGACTCTTGATATATCGTGCTTCTTGTCCGCAGCTGAAAGGAAGCCTCCACTGTTCAATATGAATGCAATGAGTGCCTTATACCACATAGCACAGAATGAGAGCCCAACGCTACAGTCTAATGAATGGTAAGCTTCAGAGTGAAATCTAATGGAGCATCCTCTTTTATGTGCATATAAAATTATCAGTTCCATCCTAATTTTGCTCTTTTGGTCACCTTTTATTTATCAATTTTAGGACGGATTATTTCCGAAACTTTGTAGATTCTTGCCTTCAGAAATTTCCACAGGATAGGCCGAACTCTGAGGAGCTTTTAAAGGTGAGAAACAAAAAAAGGAAGACCAGATCTTTTAAATGGTTTGTTCTTACAGCCGCATATTTAATTCAGTTCTGAATGTCTTTTTTTATGGTCTGCCTCCAGCATGCATTTGTTCAGCGGGAGCGACCAGAATCTGTTCTACTGGACCTCATAAATCGTACTAAGGATGCAGTGAGGGAGCTGGACAATCTGCAGTATCGCAAAATGAAAAAGATCTTGTTTCAGGAAGCCCACAATGGCCCCACAACTGAGGCACAAGATGAGGAGGAGGTTTGCTTATCTGACTATTTAAACCTCTCTGTCTGTACTTTTGTGTCCTCTCCATGCCCAGTTAATGTTGTAACCTTGTTATTGTGTGCTATTCTTAGGAGCCAGAACACATTGTGGGTCGGACTGGTACAGTTAACAGCGTGGGGAGCAACCAGTCTATCCCCAGTATGTCGATAAGTGCCAGCTCTCAGAGCAGTTCTGTCAACAGTCTAACAGATGCAGGCGATGACAAGAGTGAGCTGGACATGGAGGGAGACCACACAGTAATGTCCAACAGCTCAGTCATACACCTCAAACCGGTAAGAAGTTCATGTTTCCATTTGCTCCACAGCCACACTATTATTACCCACTTGTGCCGTGTTTGAAATACAGTATGAGACTTGGTATTTTGTTATGCTGCTTATATGGTTTGTGTATTTTTTTAACTTTCTTTCAGGAGGAAGAGACGTACAATCAAGAGTCAGAGCCTCAAACTCGACCAACTGAGCCGCAGTCCCCACCTGCACACACTCCAAGGCCAAAACGAAACCGCGAACACTTTGCCACTATACGCACAGCCTCAGTGGTAAAAATACATACATAATACCAGCAGATCTAATGACAAGATTGCTCAATGGACCAAAAATAGCCAACACAAAGAACTGTCGGTGTATTCTTAGGAGAATCTGTTTTGTTTTGCTTTGTCTACCAGCTCACCCGACAGATTAAGGAGCACGAGCAGGATTCTGAGTTAAGGGAGCAAATATTGGGCTATAAGCGCATGCGGCGGCAGCACCAGAAACAGCTGATGGCTCTGGAAAATAAGCTGAAGGGTGAGATGGATGAGCACAGACTCCGCCTGGACAAGGAGCTCGAGAACCAGAGAAATAGCTTTGCCCAGGAAATGGAGAAACTTATCAAGAAGCACCAGGCATCCATGGAGAAAGATGTAAGATTCCATTAAGTGTATGTGATGGCACGATTTGCAAAACATTAGCCAGTACTTTTCCATTTGCAAACTGATTATTATGCACATTTTTACAACAGGCAAAAACATTCAGCAATGATGAAAAGAAGTTCCAGCAGCACATTCAGAGTCAGCAGAAGAAGGAGCTCAACAGCTTTTTAGAATCCCAGAAAAGAGAGTACAAGCTTCGCAAAGAACAACTCAAAGAGGTAGGTCGATCCCCAAATATGTCATTTCTACTTCACCTATTACTGGTATATACAGTAGGTATAAACCAGTACTAAGAAAGCACTTCTGCAATTCACATGCATTTTTTTCCATAACTAGGAGTTGAATGAAAACCAGTCAACACCTAAGAAAGAAAAGCAAGAGTGGCTGTCCAAGCAGAAAGAGAATTTCCAACACTTCCAAGCAGAGGAAGAGGCCAACCTGCAGCGTAGGCAGCGTCAGTACCTGGATCTGGAATGTCGAAGGTTCAAACGGAGGATCTTGATTGCACGTCACAATATTGAACAGGATTTAGTGCGTGAGGTGAGCACTGTCTTCTGCTCTGTTTTGTTCTCATTGTGTTATAGTGACTGCAGTTTACAGTATTATATGTTAAACCAATCTATTGGCTAATTAAGAGAAAAACAAATTGCTAGTAATTTAGTTTGTGATCTTATCAAACTATAGAGGATATGAATGTTTTAATGGTATGACATCTCAATGATGCCATTAGAAGTACTGCAGAATAGTAACACTGTATGTGTTATATTAATAGTGTTTTAAGAGAATGCATGAATGTTATTCCTGTAGGTAGTGTTGGGCGTTATGGTATGAGAGCAATGCAGTTACATCTGGTTGCTTACAGTCTTCAGTTTCTACAAATAAACTGAGATTGACATTTTTCCCCATTTAATTTTGTTTTGTTTTTTCAACTATATTGTGTCTTGCCATTTTTGTCACTCTGTTTGTACATAATTAGGAGCTAAACAAGCGTCAAACCCAGAAGGACTTGGAACATGCCATGCTGCTACGGCACCATGAGTCCATGCAAGAGCTGGAGTTCCGCCAGCTCAATACCATCCAAAAAACCAGGGCTGAACTCATCCACCTGCAGCATCAGACAGAACTCACTAATCAGCAGGAGTACAACAAGAGGAGGGAGAGGGAACTTCGCCGCAAGCACGTTATGGAGGTTCGCCAGCAACCCAAGAGCCTCAAGGTGAGAAGTCCACTTCTGAGGACATTTACATTTAACTATTACTATTCTGTATACTGTAATTTCACTGATAATAAAATGATTTGCCCTTTTGCTCTGCGGACTGGTACTTGAAAATATGCCAAGAAAACATATTGTACAATTTAAAGAAGCCAAGGTGTAATTAAACATAGCTTTAAGATTAGGAAAATGTCTTCAAACATACAAACACTTGTAAGCATAAACCATCTGATCTGTTCTTATACTCTGTTTTCAATCTACAATTGTTTCGTTTGAACTATAAACACTGTTGGGTATGTACAATGTGGACAAAAGTAGATCCTGTAACTGCACATCTTTAAAATTTAATTTTATGTTGCATCTCATGACAGTCCAAAGAGCTACAGATCAAGAAGCAGTTCCAGGACACCTGTAAGATCCAGACCAGGCAGTACAAGGCACTGAGGAATCATCTACTGGAGACCACACCAAAGTCAGAGCACAAGGCTGTCCTTAAGCGTCTGAAGCAGGAGCAGCACCGCAAACTTGCGATCTTGGCAGAGCAGTATGACCACTCAATCAATGAGATGCTTTCCACTCAGGCGGTAAGTCTGGCAATGCTGCAAATGTTGAATATCAACTGTAAAGCAGGACCTCATAATATTACATTTTATAATCTCAAAGAGGTGGGTCCAAACTGGTCATGGTGACGTATGTATTTGATACTTTGGATTTTAATCCTGACCCTTTGTCTGCTCTCAGCTACGTCTGGATGAGACTCAGGAGGCTCAGTGCCAAGCCTTAAGAATGCAGCTACAGCAGGAGCTGGAGCTTCTGAATGCCTACCAGAGCAAGATCAAGATGCAGACGGATTCTCAGCATGACCGCGAGAGGAAGGACCTGGAGCAGAGAGTGTCACTGCGAAGGGCTCTGCTGGAACAGAAGGTTGTTCTTTTTACATTTACATCACACATTCATCTGCTACTGTGGTTCTCAATTAGAATTTTAGGGTTAGTTTGAATTCAGAAGATTTGAGTATGTGCACTGAAGTCTCTGTGATTCTAGTTTAATAGACTAATTAGTACAAACTTACTAGGACTACGTACACAGATTGACAAATGACTGTGATTTCTGTAGTATCTCTAAACGTTATTTTAAAATTCAAACATGCACTGAAAATTAGCCCTTGAAAAAATGTGCTTATTGAAATCTCTTTTTCTGGGTGATGTACACACTGAAACAGATACATCAGAAAATCCTTCAGGCTGAAGAATTCTGTTGGTACAGAAATGCATTCTTGTACCTTTTTTTAAAGGGTTAAAGGCTTTCAGCTCCTGAATTTCTGCTGCCAGTTGATTAGAAAATTCAGAGCAATGTTCATTTAGATAATACATCACTTTTTTCTCTTTATAAAGATTGAGGAGGAGATGTTGTCTTTGCGGAATGAACGCTTGGAGCGAATCCGGAGCCTTCTGGAGCGCCAAGCCCGCGAGGTTGAAGCTTTTGACTCGGAGAGTATGCGCCTGGGTTTCAGCAACATGGTGCTATCAAACATCTCCCCAGAGGCCCTCAGCAATAGCTTTCCTGGGGCTCCAGGAGGATGGAGCCACCATCAGCAACAGCACCCATCTGGGGGTTCTCAAGGACCGCACTGGGGCAGCGGTGGTTCAGGCACAGGGTCAAGCCACCAAGGCAGTCATCACCACTATCACTCCAGTCCAGGAGGGGCACCTATGCAGCAAGGCTGGGGGCAGGGAGGTGTGGGACCCCAACCATGGGGACACCCGTCAGCAGGATCCCTGGTTTCCCGCAGCAGTGGAGGTGTACAAAACAGCCCCCAGGCAATGGGGAGGACACCCTCAGGAGGACGCGGTGAGCCGGGCATGAGCAGGAGTACCAGTGTCACCTCTCAGATATCTAACGGGTCACACCTTTCCTACACATAGATCCCCCTGTTCAGCGCTGGAGTCAGTCTGAATGTGGAGACACCGAATCCAATAAGTACAGCAGGACAGAGTATTGGCCGACTTCTGCAGCTCTGTCTCTCTTTGCTACACTTCCCTTCCATTTCCCTGTGTACAGATGTGGATGTTTGATGAAATACATGTTGCTCAGGTCAAAAGGGCTGGAAGAGGCACAGCCCCTTCTCACAGCAGTTTATCGGCACACATAAAGATCCTTACATTTTTGTTACATAGGCAATTTGAGTATCCACATTTAATATTCCCTTTTTTTATTTAAAGCTGTCTCCTAGGGATTTTAAAAATATGTTGCGTAATAGTTACAGCCATTGCTCTCATTTTGCACATGAAACACTGTTAGCTTTGCCTTTGACATGTGTTTACTATGTCTTCAGAGATGTGGTATCAAACAATCACCCATATTGTTTAAGTTCCCCCTTCTTCTGATTCATACTCGGTTATACACTGGCTGATTCTCTGACGGTGGTTAAAGCACAGCAGACCTAACCTACAATGCTTAGCTGTTGTGATACCAGCCTGCTGTAATGGTCATTGTGATGAATTTAATGCCTCCTTTTATTTAGAAGTTTTATTTCAACTGGTTTCCTGTTGAGGATTATGCTACAACACTACTACTGTGCCTTTTTAACTTTTGATTATACACTTTAGTCTCAGATCTAAGTTTGACTTTAAACTTAATCAGCAGTTTGAGATCAGTGCCAGTGAATGTTTATTCAGTTTTAACATTGGTTATCTCTCACCAGAGGCCCCAAATACATCTCAGATTTATTCTATTCTGTGTGTGTGAAGTAAATGTGGGTTTAAGTCTTAGAAATGGTGAGAAATACAAAATGACTTGTGCATATCAGTGACTATATTCTTGAGGTCTTTAGAATGGTGGTACTTAGAGGTCAACTTAAAACCTTTCCTTTCTTAGAATGTCAATGTCCAGGAGGAATTGTCACATGTAGAGACTCATTGCCTTCAGAAAAAAATTCTAGTATTAATCTGATTTTGTTAGTGCCTTTTAAAACTGCTGCCTTTTTCAAAGCACTTTATACAGCTAAATATGTATAATAGTAAAATTGATTTTACTTTTTTCTTTTTCCAAGTATGTGGAGGATGAGTGTTTTTGTTGGTACATGTATAATTAACTTGAGTCTAGCTAACCTGTGCTGTGATTTTTTTTTTTTTTTTTTTTTTTTTTAAAGGAGCATTTACCCAAGTACAGAGAGGCTTAGTGTGTGGGGACATACAGTATGCTGGTGAAAGTACTGTTCCTCTTTCCTGCAGCCTGTGTTTGGAAACTGTAGCTGTATGCTCTTGCTGCATTATGAATGCATAGAGGACATGAGGATGTTGCTGGCATTTAAGATGATTTGACTACAGTATGCATTTAACAAACTAAAAGTGAGTTAGCTTAACAGAAATTGTAAGTGCTAGCAGGTGCGTTAAGGTAATTGTCATGACCATGACAGCAGGCTTGTCACTACTAACAACTCTTTAAAATGTCAAGGCCCTGTTAAGCAACACTAATAATCTAAATGGTGCTAGATAATATATGTTACGCCATCTCGTCAGAACCCCAAAACATGGGTGACTGAGTTAAGCACATGCTCTCATAATGACATTGTAGCAAAACAAATGTAAAATTGACTCAGCACACTGTAAGGACAGCCAAATACAAATGATTAAATGTGGCAAAAAGCACTTAGGTATTCTTTGATGCTGAAGTAGATGCTCTCTTAATATCTGTTTTGCTTACTTCATTTTTGGTTTTTGAGTGTTGACATGTCAATGCCCTTCTAACCTTTTTACAGCCTCTCTGTCCAAATGGGACGTTCAAACTCGAAACAGATAATTCAAGATGTTGAAAAAGGCCTTTAAGGATAATGATCCAGAGTTATAAGGATGTATGCTCCCCTGAATCACAAAGCTGGAGTTATATGTTCATATGTGTATATTTTATTAAAAACATTAAAGACTAAACTCACATTTTAAGAAAATACTTTCTGAGACTAACTTTATTTAACTGGCAGACCACACTGATATTAACCTATTTTTTTTTTACTCTCAGAGTGAAAATTGTGTTGAATTGTCTGAAAATAGCTTTTTAAAAGATCTTTGGTTTTGTGTACGGCCTTCTGTTTAAATATCATTCATTTAACTCAGTGTTTCATCAACATCACTACAAATTTCCCCCACTCAGATCCAGAGCCACATGATTCTTCCTTTTTAGATGCTGGCTCTTTATGAATGTTGTACTGTGATGTATTCCTATCACATTTGAGGACACAAAATGCTGGGGTCTTGTTCTTGAAGAGGTGGGATTTCAAGTTTGAACATGTATACTGTATAGAAAGGATGCATTTATATCAAGTTACACATGGTTTAGTACCAAAAGTTTAGTTTTAAAGGTCAACCCAAAATTGCTTCAATGCCAAGTGATTGTTCCAGCCACTGTAAAATGACAGGTTAGATTCACTATTTCTTTTCTGATGTAAGTGTTTTCAGTAAAGAAAAGGGGAATGTATTTATTATCGGGATCTTACTTAAAGTCGAAAGCCAAGGCCAAGAGTTTGAATGTTAGGCCAATCAAACCTCACATACATGCCAACCTTATGTTTTTTTGTGAACTTTTTGTTCACATCTATGTCAACGTTGTGTGCGAGGGGATTTATTGTACAATGTTTATCATACTTTATACTTTTAACTTTGATGTCAAAATTTGTCCTACTGACTGAACACGTATGGGATACTGAATGAGAGTCAGCAACAGAAAATGGCAGTCCTTTCTATGGTCAAACACTGTGCCATACCTGAGTTGCCGAGCCCAGACACCACTGCATTGTTTCATCTTCATGATTTTACTTAATATCTGGCTAATGGCAAGAAATGTATGAAACATTTAAAACAAATGTGGTGGTTCTGGTCAAGTGGCCAAAGTAAAAATAAAAACAAAAAACAAAAAAAAAAGGCTTGAAAAGATGATGTGGTGACAGGCAATGTATGAAAAGAGATTGCATTTCTTTGAAGATGTCAGTATTCTTTGGCACATTACCACTACAACTCATAACCTGTATTAAAATGTATAGATGGTGGAACTTGTTGAATGTCTGAGAGATTATGAAGATACTACATAAGAGATGGTAAAGTACTAAAAGTGGATTTAAATTGTGTAAAAAGATTCAAAAAACGGAATAAAAAAATAGGATCAAATTTACTATTTTGTTTGTATTATATTTACCATTGTGTTGGCAGAGGGATATTGAACAGAAATCAGCTGTAATAAAGTAATTTTAGTATAACCTGTCTCATGTGTTTTTATTTGGACCTCAAGTATACGATTCAAGGATTCCAACATGTGCCATGACGTATACGATGTAGAGCTCAGGTTTTGTTAAAAAAAAAAGTAAAACTGTTTATCTAGAAGGAAATTCAGTATCCTTTACATAAATAAAAATCAAGAGGGGAATAGTGCTTCAAACAAAATGGCAGAATATTAAAATATAATTATATGAAAGTACAGGATACATAAAGCAATAAATACAAAAGAATAAACTTTTTAATATAAAATCTATTTTCTATAAACAGACATGATAAGACAATAAAATACTCAGTTCTAAACCTCAGTACTTAAATGGGAAAATATAAACATTGACCGTAGGATAAATACATTAACCCCTAAAGACCTAGATCTGTTTTTGTAATTTCCAATTGAAATTTTCCCTACCTTCAATCTTTCTTGAGGGGTTAATCAGGATTTATTATATTATCCTTTTCATTTTCAATTTTTTAGATAAAACCTGGAATTTTCCTAGATTTTATTTACTGATCATGCCTGTGTTTGGGTAAATTTAAAGGTTACCATATCAAAATGGAGAAAACTGAAGAAAAAATGACTTTTTTTTCCACAAAATATTTGATTGAATGTAAAAACCATTGTCTACAGTCATTGTCATTTGTGAAACTACATGGGTTGGTTTTACTGGTGAATCAATGTTGCAAAAGATGATGTGTTTCCATATTCACTGTGAAGTCTCTGACAGTCCAAATGAGTTGTAACTGCTGACAATGAAAAGCTGAGAAACTGCATTTTACTTAAATTATCTTAAATTATTCAAATGAATTGATAGGATTAGCGGTTTAAAATTGCTTAAACATTTAAACATTTCAGATCTTTGTTGCTGGTTGCTGCTGAGGGGTTTGGTGGTTAAATATGGGTGTTTGAGTTAAAAATGCTTTTGTCAGGATGATCAACAGCTGTAATTATTTTATTTTACATATAAAACAGGTAAAACAGGTATTAGACAAGAACAGAATGACACATTCATCCAACAATGAATGCATGAATGAATGAATGTTTTATTTTGGACATATGAAAAAAACACAATGAAACCACCAACAAAGCAAATGTCTGAAGCTAATTATCAACATAAGACAACCAAAACAAAAATGTATATTTATATAATTTTTCTGTTATTTACACATCTGAAAAGGAGTGGGAACAACTAAACACTTAAGCCCACTCCTTGTCCCTAAATCATGTGTTACCATATTTCAACCTCCTTACATTACTCTAAGGTCATAGTTAATCGTAGCCCACCAAGACAATGACCATACCACCAGAGGAAGTAAAAAAATAAAAAATAACACCACCGCCTCCAGTTTGTATTTTTTTTCCACTTTTCTGGTATGTCAGTATAGGTGTGTTTATGTGTGTGTGTGTGTGTGTGTGTGTGTGTGTGTGTGTGTGTGTGTGTGTGTGTATGTGTGTGAAGATGATAAGTGAGGTTAACTGGTCAAAGGGACTTCATTTTTCATATATTCTGCTGATAGGAAGCTAATCGATAGACTGTTGTGTGGAGAAGGGGTGGGATTAAATAAGTTAAACTTCCTCCCACTCCTTTTCGAATGTATAAATGAAGTCATACTTTGTTTTCATGTATATGTACAGGTTTTTGTGTTTTGTTTGTTTTCTTATAATCTGTTTCATTTATAAGGACTAGTAGGATAGCATTGTTTTGTTGTATATTCGAACTAAACTAAATTTAACTTAACTTAATTAACTAACCTAAACTAAACTTACTGGACCGCCTGTACCCTTGAAGGTCCGCGGACCACAGCTTGGAACTCAATTTCTATCGCTGCCAGTGGTTCCGAGACCGGAAGTAAATGTAACGTGATATGTGATGAGCATTGTAAACAAAGTTAACCTGGAAAGGGAATGAGGTCTCAGGAGTCAAGTCAAGTCTTGACTTGAGTAAGTAATTATTTTAACAGCACCAGCAAGCATTTTGTTCAACAGCCATTGTTCAGGATATAATTGAGATAAAACCGGATTTAAAGATAGGGTGACGTTAGCTCTGAAATGTTAGCTTAGTTTGGGTTTAACTTTAGCCAACTAGTTAATGCTATCGTTCTTGGGTTGGCAGTGTTAAAATCGGTGACTCACGTGTTCAATACGGCATTATTTTGCTGAAGTCGAAAGGTAAACCCCTCAATTATAGGAAGGACAAAGGACTACAACACAAGCTAACTAGCTGCAAAGGTACTTGTAGCCCGACTTTAGCAACCAGGCTAATGCTAGCGAACGAGTCAGGCGTGATTATCAACCATCGTTAGCTTGTATTGTGCGGGTTTTTTAAACATTTCTAATTTTGTTACGCTGTAACAAATGTATAGCAATGATTTTTAGATTAGTTTAAAGATTTGGACACTAGCTGTCTCGTTTTTTAGTAATGATGCATTTAGAACAAGTAGTGGTTCCACCAACTAAGCAAAATATATGCACTTTACGCATGATAATATGCTGGGATGAATGTTTTTGCAGTTATTCATTGCATGTTTATACAGTTTGTGCCTCTGCAAGATGAATTTTGATGGACTTGAGTGAATCTGATTCAGAGTAAAGTGAATATAACAAACTGAAACTGGGGTTTATAGTCACTGTTTATGTAAGTTGTAAATATGCTAAAGTAATCACACAGTCCTGTGTCTACTGTCCTGCTCCATCCACAGAACTCCAGGATGTTGTGTGAAGTCCTGCTCTCATCACTATGGTTCCTCTTTGTCATCTTTTGGGTGGAGACAATAAGTGTGTGGCTGTTTTTGTCCATGTTCTACCAGGATCGAGCTTTCTACCACTGGGGAGATGGGTAAGAGTGATTTACGTTCACTTTTTCACATGCTTGGGAAGAATCTCTGCACTGGCCTGATGCACGTTGAGGGAACAGTAATATTAACAGGAGCAAAATAATGTGCAGGAGATGTTAATGTTGTTTCCATTTCCTGTCATTAACCCTGCTTTATTTGTAGATTTATAATTAGAACTTTCCCTTTGCCTCCAATAATCTTTTTACATTACAGGGTATTCGCAGATGACCCTGGCCAGATGATATACATGTTGAGCAGGTATGAACCTGGGCTTTATTCAATCATATGTGCATAGAAGAGTTCTTAAACAAAATTACACACCTCTCCACTGTGTTTTTAAAGCCATGCATGCATATGTTAGTGAATCAGAATCATTCTTAATCAACAGTAGCTCCTGCTCTCTGTAATCTCCACACTGCCATGTCCACATTTTTCTGCAAAGATGTACATTTGCTTCGATGCGTTTCATCAAATTACAGAGGCGTATCATGGAAAAATGATTTAAGTGATGAAGTTGTTTTCCCTGAGACATAGACATAAACATAGAAAAGTTGCCCTTAAATTTGATTCAGTATAAAACAATAACAGAACAGAAGAAAAAAGAGAAAACAAGTAGAAAACCAAGTTCATCTGATCTAATTAAGCAGGAAATGCAAAAAAATACTGTTCCAGTTTCCAATCTATTCCTATTCCCAGTGGCCAAACAGTCAACTTCCCAATATATGAATAGAAAACTTTCTTTGTAAACTTAATATAGTTGAATAATTTAATTATAACAGTTATTTTTAATGATAACATCAGCCTGCCCAGGGACTACAGGTGGAAATCAGCACTAGTGCTAGAACCTGGCACACTACATCTCTCCTTTTTAAGGTTAATGTATAATGTGCATTGTCCCTGTCTAAATAAATAAATAAAATAAAATGAAAAATTGATGAGGATCAAAAGGCATCAGTTTTGTGATTATTAAATATATTTAGCCAAATCCATTAGCAGATTAACACTTAAATATTGTCTAGTTAAGTCTTTTTTAATGCACACAGTTTTGATTTGCTGTTCATTTAATTAAAAGGTGTGTTAGAAAGACAAGTCTGTGCAAGAAAACATGGATGAATCCTGGATTTTTGTGTGCAACATTCATAAGCCTTAAGCAGAGATTTTTGCATTGGCATTGTTTATGAATGAGGCTTTTTATGTTAAATCAGATGAATAGATTGATTTTCAAATACAGGATGCAGTGTATCTGTTTACAAGTTGTTTTTTTTTCTTTTGTCTTTACAGAGTTGATAACCATGCACAGACAGAAATGCAGACCTGAGACAGAAAGAAATGGGAGACTTCAAAGGATGGATTCTCATTAAAGAGGCTGTTGCAGTGTTGTAACTGAAGGATGTGAAGATGAGCAATAGCTGTTTTTGTTTTGCACTGACTGCCTAGCAAGCTGTTGTGCCCTGTCCTTTATATAGGTTACTATAGGTCGACATATTTGAGAAGGTGGTGTGGAAGGATGCAGCAAGAATGGAGGTGCAACAATGATGGAGAAGGAGATTCTTACTTAGCGACCCATGTCACACCCACCTTTGTAACAGTCATACACTAAGAATTTGAGGAAGTAAAATGAGTGTAGCAAGAATACTTGGGTTTAGAGAAAAAAATTGTTTTACTTTTTGAAAACCATATTGAGTGATGCTCTCAATGGTGTTTTTGATTCTGCTGCCTTTCTATGCAACTACAATTGTTGTTTTCTCCAGCTACCTATGCGTTTGAAATATCAGATTTCCGTAAATTTGTTATTATTTAGGCATATGAATGTTATTGCAAATTGTGAAATGTTTTGATGTTTTTTTGTTTTTCATAACTTTTAAACAAGACCCTAATGTCTGACATTTAAGGTCCAGTTTATTTTGGAGGAAATGTGAAAACATGGGCAGAAAAATGGACGCTCCACATGAGAGATGCTAGATCCCACTAAAAATTACATCCTGAACCTTGAAAAAAAAACAACTGTTTTTGGATTTTGATTCAATATCATAGTTTTTGTTTTTTTAAATTTTACATTCTCTTCTTTGAGAACCACAATGCAATAGATGAACTCAAACTCATAGCAAGACATTTGATGTGGATACGTCTGTAATGACCTTGGTATTCGTGTGTTTTGTTTACTTTGTTTGCTGTAAATTTCTGGAGCTTTCAGTTGCATCATTTGGCTGTGTAAAAGTTATGTGTCTAAAATAACATACTTGAATTAGAACAGTCTTCATGACATTTGAACAAATTTCATTTGCAGATAAAACCACAAGGTGTAGCTAAAAGCTCAAATATTTCAAAGTGGCTTTGAACAGGCAATGCAAATGGGGAGAATGTATTGATTCATATTTTCACAGAAACAACATGATACTGTCATTTAAATCAAGGTGAAAGTGCTCTATGCTATACACATTAAATACTGTACCGTGCTATTTTGAAGTCTATGGAATTATTGGTCTGCATAGATGATTTTCCTCGCTTGTTTTGGAAAAACTCATACACTCCTTTTGTATTACAGGCAGAAATGTCAGTCTTGTTTTGTATCAAAATGCTGAATAAATGGAATTATTATTAAACGCATGTTTTTGCTGATGAGTTTTGGTGAAGTGGGTTTCCATCATGCCACTACACTAGAGGTCACTAACACAACTACAGTCACTGCACGTCGGTGGGATTCAATTCAAGTCCGGGTCACCATGCCATTCTGCCAGGACAAAATAAAGCAGTAGAAGTTCACATTTTGGTAAGAAGCGGGATAAAATAGTTGTATATTAATTGAGCCGAGATCTTCGTTTGGTATAGATTTCTGCTGATCTTATACAGACAGGACATTTCCTCTTCGGTTGTGAGCGATTTCTTATAAAAATGGCTCCAACTATTCAAACCCAAGCTCAACGAGAAGACGGCCACAGGTAAATAAAATGTTTCTTAAGTTAGTTAGCTTGACAACTACCTTAACAAGTTTTTTGTTTTTCTCATCGTGACTCCTCAGAACCGGTCATAATGTTGTGTTCGCCCCTTCATGGTAATGCGGACCGAATGGTACCAAAAAAACCTCTACGCGTTAAGCTAACAAACAGCTAATGCTAACCCCTTCAAAGTCTAAATAACCTAACTGGTAGTGCTAACTTAATCATAGACTGGTTGCTAAGTTCGGTAGCATCAAACGTATACTTTCAATTGCTATATTAGCGGGCAGAAATAGAAACACTTGTTAAGTTATTATTGATGAAACTTGCTAAATTCCCTATCCTACAAGTGTATCGTAAGCTAGGCTAACTTAGCAACATGGGGGCTAGCTTACATTAGTATCAGTATTAATCGGTAAAAAAAAAAAAATAATAACGATTTAACACTTTATGTGTCTGATTTTTGTGTGTTTCTTCTATTTTTCAAAGTTAACTAAATTTCTTGTAGCTGGTTAAATATAATTTTTAAGATCGAAGTAGCTAAATCAAGGGCTTCAAACTCATTTTAGTTTAAGAACCACACACATGATCTCAGGTAGGCTGGGTCAGTAAAATAATAATAATGAATAAAGTAAGATTATATCATGAACATGTTTAGATTTATAAAGTATCCTTTTGAAATTTGAATAATATGAAATTCTACAATCAACCTGAAATTTCTTTAGAAAAATAAATGTCATTTTAAGTTTATTGTGTGTCGTCTTATTATTTACGAAAGTGCATTGCAGATCACAGTGGGTCTACAAAGGCACAAAACAATTAGTAACAAGTATAATATTGTTAACGTTGCACTTACTTTAGATATTTCAGGTTTTTCATATTTGTCAGGTTATTCACTTTTTTTTTTCTTTGAAAGAATAGTTTGTTAATGTTCAACATTTTTATGTGATTTTAGTTTTTTGTACAAATACTAAGAGACAAATCTGGAGTTGTCATAATTTATAAGTTATTATCATAGAATTTTACTGGACTGACCCACTTCAGATTGAATTGGGCTGTATGTGGCCCCTGAACCAAAATGATTTTGACACCCTCCATTGTTAATATCTTCAGTGTATTTTTTTGACTTAACATATTCATGCTACAGGTCAGATTGCATCCTTTGGTGGGCTGGTTTTGGCCCACAGGCAGCTGTGCTAAATAAATAGTTGTAAGAAACAACAATAAATAAATAGCCTAAGGCAAGTGTTGCTTCCTCATTGGTCTGTTACTGAAGTATGTAAATTTGTTTAATAACAGTTACAGTACAGTTACCTTTGAAATGTATTATTCTATCACACCAGATGTTAATAGAAAATGTCATGTTAATAGACTTTGTAGGTGTAGTTCAGTAGAGTTGGTAATTTCAATGTTTTGGCTGTTTGTTTTTCAGCAGACCATCATCTCACAGAACTGTTCCAGAAAGGTAACTAGATGTAACAATGTTCATCTTACAATTTTTTGAGCAATACCTGCAAAAATATAATACTGCATTTGGCCTCATATTAGCTTTTTGTGCTCACAACAGGTCAGGAGTGGTCTGTCGGGTGAAATACTGCAACAGCCTTCCAGACATCCCCTTTGATCCAAAATTCATCACATATCCATTTGATCAGCACAGGTGACAATCAGCAGTATTCTCATTCATTATTTAGCACTTGAACAACCCCTCAAATGAACAAGTACAAAATGTGACTTTTTAATTTGTTTTTGCGAAGATTTGTACAATATAAAGCCACATCTCTGGAGAAGCAGCACAAGCATGAACTCCTGACTGAACCAGACCTCGGGGTCACCATCGACCTCATCAATCCAGACACTTATCGCATTGATCCCAACAGTAAGTCATATTTTCCACATCTTGTTCTTGAATTTTACACACACACTATGCTGGGTTTATTAAATGTCTCATTAAATTATCAGTTTTGTTGGATCCTGCTGATGAGAAACTGTTGGAAGAAGACATCCAGGCTCCGTCCAGTTCGAAGAGGTAAGACTGTTAAATATTCAAGTGTTTGTAAAAATTAACGTGGAGATTTATTTGAATTTTTTTCTAAATATTTCTTCTTTCTTATTAGGTCACAGCAGCATGCCAAAGTGGTCCCATGGATGAGAAAAACTGAATATATTTCTACAGAGTTTAACAGATATGGTGTCTCCAATGAAAAAGTGGAAGTCAAGTGAGTTTGGCCAAGTGTGTTTATCTTATTTAATGCAAACACTTGTTGTATGCGTCCTGTATAAGTTAGATCTTTTTTGTCACCAGGATTGGAGTCTCTGTCAAACAGCAATTTACAGAAGAAGAGATCTACAAAGACAGAGATAGCCAGATTTCTGCCATTGAAAAGACATTTGAGGATGCACAGAAATCGGTGAACAGCATTCTACTCATATGCCTTTTTTTATTATTTTACAAGCATCTTTCTTGAAAAGATCTTCCGTAATTGTAAACTACAGTGAAATGACATTTTTGTGAAAAGCCAAAGTTAAGAATATATGTATTGTATGTTTTATGTAAAGCTGGTATATTGAATACTCTAATGTATTGCTTGTATTGACACACATTTGCTTTGTATTTCTTTAGATTGCACAGCACTACAGTAAACCCAGAGTTACTCCTGTGGAGATATTGCCTGTGTTCCCAGACTTCAAGGTGAGTGAGCTACCTAATGTGAATAACTTGAATCAGTTTGACTTTTAGTGACTTTGTAGATATTGACAAATGGTCTATGTAGTTAAAGTGCAGACATGTAAATACGTTATAATAAGATGACAAGAAAGCTGGATAATAAAAACCACATTATCGATATTTGAAATACGTGATTTTATTTGTTTATTTTATGGTACTTTTACAGTCACTTTGCAAATTTTTGTTTAAAGATGTTTGTTTTGTTTGGATATTAATATGTTGGATTCTGTCTCCCTAGATGTGGATCAACCCATGCGCTCAGGTCATTTTTGATTCTGATCCTGCACCTAAGGATATATCAGGACTAGCAGCAGTGGAAATGATGTCTCAGGCCATGATCAGGTACAAACAAAAATATGTTTGCTGGATGTGGTCAACAGTAGTATTGTGATATTGCAAAATTGCATTTTTAAACACTAATTTGCTACTTAAAAATACAGAGGTATGATGGATGAGGAAGGAAATCAGTTTGTGGCCTACTTCCTGCCTAATGAAGAAACACTACGAAAGCGCAAGAGAGATTTTGAGGAAGGAATGGATTACATGCCAGAAGATCTGTGAGTAAAATTAGCCCTGGACCAAGTTTTGTGCTTTTTGCTGCATCTCATAATAATAATAATAATAATAATAATAATAATACTAATAATAATAATAATAATAACAATAATAATAATGACTTTTGTTAGTTGTAAAATAATTGGTAGTAATGCATTTCATTTTCTGTGTTTCAGGTATGATTACAAGATTGCCAGGGAGTACAACTGGAATGTCAAGAACAAAGCCAGCAAGGGCTACGAAGAAAACTACTTCTTCATCTTCAGAGACGGAGATGGTGTTTATTATAACGAACTTGAGACAAGGTAACTTAAAAGCTTCACAAAAGAAAAAGTTTTGATAGTTTTTTAACTTGACAAAATAGATTTCAGTTTTATGGGAACATTAGTGACAAGGATGCTTTTATCAAGTATATCTGTTTTTTGTTTTTTTTTTAACTATCTGCAAAATAAATGCACAGATCAGCACTGACACATGGTTGCTTTGAAATTGAAACTCTTAGACCTTGTCATCTGACTGCTTTTGTTCTGACTTACAGGGTGCGTCTTAGTAAGAGAAGAGCCAAAGCCGGAGCACAATCGACTACAAATGCTGTGCTGGTGTGTAAGCACAGAGATATGAACGAGAAGGAACTTGAAGCTCAGGTGAACAAAACATGCTATGCCAGATGTTTCCAACAATGCAATGAGTTCAGGAAATCTGAATTTGAATTGCAGTCAATGAAGCATCTGATACTAATAACCAATAAGACTCCATCATTTTATGGTATGTTCATGGCATTTTGTTCTGTTGTCATTTCAGGAAGCCCGTAAAGCTCAGTTGGAGAATCATGAGCCAGAAGATGAAGAGGAGGACATGGACATGGACAAAGACATGCAGGACTCTGGTCAGTGTTCTAATTTAGTCTATATCTGCAATTCTTATTCCTTTCCTATAGAAGTAATAACCTCCTGCACTACAGCCATGACAACCCTAAATGCATTTTTAATGAATTTATATCTTCCTGTAAGTGACATTTTATCATGTTTCTTCAGGCGATGAGAAAGAGAAGGGCAGTGGCAGTGAGGCAGAGAACTTTGGTAGTGAATCAGAGAGAGAGGACGACGACCGGGAACAAAGAGAAGATGAGGATGAGGATGAAGACAGAGGGAAGCGAAGAAGGAAAGCAAGTGGCAGCGGAAGCGAGAGTGGCGAGGAGAGGACAAGAGAAATGCGGGATGAGGAGGAGATCTTCGGTAGTGATGACGACGACAGCGACGACAACGAGCCCAAGAACTCGGCCAGGAGCAGCGGGGACGAGGGCAGCGGCAGCGAGGATGAAGGAGGAAACCGAGGAGGCAGCAGGAGTCGCAGTGCATCTCCAGCACACAGTGACCGCAGCAGCGACCATTCAGAGGCCCGGGCTCAGAGTGGAAGTGGAAGTGAGAGAGGCTCAGATTCCAGTGACGCTAGTGACAGTGAATAAGCCCTGTGATCTAGACAGCACAATGATCACCACCTGTCTCAACCGTATGTTCAGCTCCAAGCAAAGCAATTATGCTGTCACTGTTCCGATAATGTGCCCAGTTTGGGCTTATAGCCTCCTGATGGTTAAGAATATGAGATACTGTGCAACATGTTATTTGGGTTCGGGGTTGGGACATTTCTACCAAATCCAGTTTTTATTTGTAGATTTAGTTCACAAACATGTAGTCATTTGTAAACCACTCTCTGGTTTCTGTCTGTCAGGTATTTGATGCAGAATCATGTGAAATATCTATGATCTTTCCGCTTTGACTTGACATTGTGTTACAGCATTGAAGTAATAATAAAATACAGGCAACATTTCGTAAGAAATTCAGTAAGCAAAGGTTGTTATTTCTTAATTTCACATTTATTTGGGTGATCTCATTTTTTAAGTCTGTTCTAAGTCATACATGTAAAGGAAAGTCTGTGCGCAGTTTTTCAGTTTCAAATCAGTCTTAATTGTCATAAAATTACAGTGACAATCCCAGGTGAAAGTCATGTACAAAATAAAGGAGTCGCAATGCCAAGCTGATGAATTTAATTTCACTGCATGTAGTAAACCATGTTATAGCAATAATGGAACAGAAATGAATATTTTTCACAAAGAACATACTGGTTGTTAACTGACATGAAAGCTGCACATTTAACGAAAAAATCCCAGTTCCTTCTTCAGCCATTCTTCGGTCAAGTCATCAGTGTTTCTTATTTCAAACACCTTGTAGTAGAGCAGAGAATATTATTAGACTTAAATGTATAGAAAAAATAGTAATTTGTTATTCCTAAGGCCCCCAACAAATGTCCTTAGTATAAAGCCTGGGAAGGGACATGAAGAAAAAAAAACTATTGCGTTATAATGCAATAGGTTTAAACACAATAGTTGTTTTTTTTTTTCTTCATGTCCATTCCCAGGCTCCATACCCTTTGCATTGGACAACATTTTTTAAGTAAAACTGAAACTTTTGTCCCTACAGAGGACAAAAATGCATTGTGGATCTCAGGAGTTTATATATATATATATATATATATATATATACACACACACACACACAAACATATACACACTCTACTTAATATATGATTAAATATTAGCCATTGTTTTTGGCTTAATACCTTTGTGAGCTCTGCAGCTTGGACCAGATAATTCTTGCTTCCTGCATACATCATCTGCTGTTCTGGCTTACACCCTGTTAAAACATGAAAACATACAACAATAAATCACATTCGCCAGAGGCATTTTCATGGAACCAATATCAGAAACTATGGATTTTAGTTAATAATTGTATAATTTTGACATAAAATGACTGGATGAGCATTACTTACCCATTGGACTGCAGAATATGAAACACAGAGGGTAAGATACTCTTTTATCATCATGCACATACTTGTAGCTGTAGACAATGAATGTACTTTACTGTCAAGGAACTTTTGTTTTGCAGCTTTTTTTACCACACAGCATTTTGGAAATGTACTTAGAGTAAACCTGACGGTTTTGCTGTCAAAATGACTTTTAGTGAGGATATCTGGGTTGCCTCTCTGGAAGTTCTTCTCTCAGTTCCTCGACTGAGATATCCTGAAAGAAAAAACATGAGTTGAAGTGAATCTTAATTTAGATACCACCAGCTTTAGAATGGTTAGTATATTTTACTTGCCTCATATTCCTCTTCAAGGATAACAAGTTGCTTCTCCATATCTATTTTCACTAGGAAAAAAATAATTGTTGGTCTTTAGCTTTTAAGTGTAATGGGGTTTGTCTTTGTAAAAAAAAAAAAATTCTGGTTAACAAAATGACATTACCAGAGTTTATGTACAGGTTACATTAGATATCATTTAGTACTTACTTAGTATGGCAGCATTGTTGGTCTCTTTTCGGAATCTGAACTTTTTCAGTTTAGCTTTTAGACTTTCATCCACTTCACACACAACTAGGGAGCTGGACTACAAAAAGACAAAAAAAAAAAAAAAGATGTCAGTGTCAGAAATATCAAAATATCAGTTGATTAGTCTAGAGCCCAATATGAGAAACCAGCTTAATTTGTTCAGATGCTGAGGTCTATCCACCTTGCATGGATGCATTAAAGATTAATAACACTATTCTGACATATTGAGGGCAGGAAATGTTTTTGCTGCACCAGGCAAGAGCACAGTTTCCTGTGTGGCAGAGAAAAGGGGCATGTTGACTTGTGTCAAAATGGGTTAAAATTTAAATACATATACATTTATACATACACTACGTACACTTATGAGTATATATATATACATATATATATATGTATATATATATATGAATGGCACTTAATTAAATCCAGTGGACCAAAGTATTTCAAGCAATTGCATCAGTTTCACCTACCATTCTCAAAGGATCCTTTTCAGTTGTCTTTCGATACTGCCTTCCGGAAACGGTTTGAGACAGGCTGACAAGCTACTTTCACACAAGTTCCTCCTTCAGATGAAAAGGGGCAGGCAGATGTGTTAAAGTATGCATGTAGGCAGTAATCTTAGCATATTATATTTTTAATCATTTATGCCAAAATAATTATCCCTCCAATCTAAAAAATAATAAAATAAAGAAATATGTTATATTGTGTACTGGGACAACTCCAAACTAAATGTCTACAGTTAAAATTCATTACAATGTCAGAGGAGAAACATGTTGCAGCAGGAGGGACAGGTTTATCTCATGGTAGACACATGACATGACTGTAAACTTGGAAGGACTGAAGGTTACTACCTTGCTCAAGGACACGACCCAGGAAGAGCCGAGGCCAAATTCTATGCTTACTATGGTGTGGAAATCAATATTACTCACCACAACCTGCTGTCATGCTGCTCTCTTCAGGTGGAAACCCTGCAAACTTCAAGCATGGTGCAGCTCTGGCCACACCCCAGTTCCTTACGTCATGGTGGGTTTTTCCTAGGACAGCTGATTGGATGTTCCTGCATCAACCTGTTCTGTAGGTTCTGCTCAGGAGCATTAACTAGCTTGCTGATTTTAAAATAAGCTCCGGTGTAGTGGCATGCCTCTACGCAATGTAATTTGATGTTTATATGTTGTTTAGCGGTTGTAGGCTAATAGACGAGATGTTGTCATTTCTAAAAAAAAAAAAAAAAAAACACCTCAAAATCGATAAATCGATTTGTTAAAATGTATAGAGATATGAGGGTGGTGGTATTTGGAATAGCAAAAATATGATGGTTTTTAATTTTCCCTGTTCTAAGTGGCAGGATGGGAAACATGGAAGGGCGGAACAAAATAATACGTCTGTCAAGACGTATGACGTTGCGCCCACGTCTTACGTCAACTCAAAATCGAAGTAGATTTCTCCAGGCGTACACTCTTTATTTTCTGTATTGCAATAAACAGTTTTGTATATACATTCTTTAACATGGTGTATCTGAAACCGCGGAAGCTTGCTTTTATACTGGAAAACCCTTGAGGAATACCACGTATGGGATCGAAATCTACGCTTCTTTCAGCTAAGCTAACGTTATTGCATCTGTTAGCAAAACTTGCTATCAGCAAAGCTAGCGCTAGCACTTAGCCTTCCCTGCCCTACCGTCGAGCTAGCTAAGTATTAGCACTTTAGCCTAGCTCGCTAACCAGTGACAACTGACAAAGGTAAACAACAAACCTTTCGAGCCCGTTGGCTGTACATGTTTGCTCACTTAACTTTGTCTAGTTAATAACCCACAACATTTTATCAATTCGTACTTCGCTAGAATGTCTATATTTATATCGCAAATGCTTTGTACAGAACGAAGAAAAGCGGCATACCAGCAGCAACAGCGTCAACGAAAAACAATACAAATCCCGAATCCCTCATCATTGACTAGGCCGATCGAGCTAACGCAGGCTAACCGCTACGTAATGCTATATGCTGCCGGTTTTAATGTTATGTTACCTTGTTTAAACGTAATAAAACGCGCTGGGATTATACATGCAACAGCCTGCTCACTAGACCATACAGCCAGTCTCTTGGGTTTGTTCATAAAATTAAAGTTCACAATGTTACAGGTGCTACTCTTTGCAGTGCTGGCAGATTTAATAGTTTTGACATGTAACGTTACGCTGAGACTTAAGCGAATGTGTTTGGCTCCAAATGATACCAGCGGTAGATAAACGGTGTATTACGGTGTCCTAAATACCGTGCATCTGTGATAGCGTATATTATTTGGATAGTGTAGCTTTTTTTAGTCTTAGTGACCTGAACTGTATTTGGCACACCTATACTGCGAATGACTTGCGGCTTCATCATGGCATGAGTCAAGCAGTGGGAGAATTATTGCTAAAGCAGAACTGGCAGGTTATAAATTTAAGTTTAAACTATAATATAATATGATTATTGAGGTCACAGTGCAGACTACAAAACATTCAGTGATTTTTACTCCGCATATTTTTGCTTTAAATGTTTGAGGTGTTAATAACATACATTATGTGTAAAATTTTTAATTGCCATTCATATACAAAAAGTTAAATTAGCCATTGTATTTGATTACTATCTATGTGAATGCTGTATTTATTATTCAATACATTTTAGTGAAATAGTTTAGATACCTTTCTGTCTGACACTAATGAATTGGATAGTGTCACTCCACCTGTAGCTCATGATCTGCAATTTGTATTTTGAGGAATAAAACTGATGAAAAATTTTTTTCATTTAAATAAGAGCATTTATTAGAGTAGTTCTGCTTGTGTGTCAACATTTAAGAATTCAGTAATCAAAGTGTGCTGTGTATATTCATGTGTTGAACTATATATTCTTGATATTTCGTTAAAAATCTGGCAGTCAAACTCAAATCTATTGAAAACTTACTGGGGTGATTAGAAATTTGCAAGTTATCAGATCATTTCATTATTTCTATGCACTTTAGGTAATAATGAAACATGTTTTCTCTTGATTTGTGTTTTCATTTAATAGGGCATGGATGATGTGATCCTGAATATGCCAGAGTGAAAAAAAACATTTTTATTGCTGGTGTCACCACCAACTACCACTGACTCATACTGTCAAAGTCAACCCAGAAGACTTGCTCCAAAAATCATCACGAATCCCTGTCTGCATTTTCTCCTGTACCTGAACCATGTGAGGGCCCCTCGGTCCTGTCTGAGGGGATCCCGGGACTGTTGCAAATACAACCCCGCTGTGCGGGGTTAGACAGATCCTGTCTGTGTGAGAAAGCAGTCTTTCAAAACCCCTCCGCATCCACATTTTACCGTTCTCCTTACCAAGGAGACACGCCATGATGTTCCGAGACCAGGTAGGTATCCTTACGGACTGGTTCAAGGGCTGGAATGAGTGTGAACAGACGGTGGCACTGTTGTCCCTCCTAAAGAGGGTCTCCCGCACCCAAGCTCGCTTCTTACACATCTGCCTTGAACACTGGCTGGCAGACTGCACAGAGATCCACATACTAGAAGCTGAGGCCAACAATGCAGGTAGCTGACTTTTTTTTTTTTTTAACACAGTATTGATTGATAATAGTTCAGTTACATTTAGATTTCTTAATTTCAGCAATACTGAAGAAGCTTTAATTACAATTATAACAAATGATGATTTTCTGGTAAAACTGTCTTTTAACTGTCTGTCCCTAGCTATAGTCAGCCAGTGGCACCAGGAGCCAAAGGAAAAAGTGGTGTCCTTGCTACTATCCCACCTGCCTCTGCTGCAGCCACGCAACAGTGAGGCCAAATGCGAGTATATGAAGCTGCTGCAAAAGGTTTTAAGTCACACTATTGAGAGTAGTCTGTTTGTGGAAGAAAGTAGACAGTTGTTGTCCTATGCGCTCATCCACCCTGCTACCACACTGGATGACCGCACCTCTCTGGCCATGTGGCTAAATCACCTGGAGGAGCACTTGTCCAGCGGTTACACACCCACCTCCCGAGCACCATCCAGCCCCTACCACCCACGCCAGGGCTCAGATGAGTGGCCCAGCTCTGCTGAGGCCCTGGACCCGGCCCACGCCTGGCATGACAAGTCAAGTTCATCTAACACGTCTCCGGCAGGCCAAAATGGACACATGCCTTTCCCAGGTGGGATGTCCTCTCCCATTAACAGCAATAATGCAGGTAATGTTTGTTGTTTTCCTTTCAGTTTTCAAATGGGGAGAATATTGGAGAGGGGGAAGTGTTAATAGGACCTATACGACCATGATGGGTGTACCCCTTCAATTTTTGAAGTGTTCATTTTCTTCACGATGTCTTAGCCATGGATTATCACGTAAAGACATCCTCATTATACTTAGAATAATATCAAGATCAGTTTATGATACCTTTCATCATTATGGTCCCATTCCATGTGGGCTAGGTGAGCTAAAGTTTGATACACCTGTTGTCTTTTCAAAGCAAAGTATTTTTTTCCCTTACATAGCGTACTTTTAGTTAGGCTAAAAGTTAGCTGTTGAAAGGTAAAACTCAGTTTACTACTATTAATAAAACCTATGTTATTCCCTTGTTAATGTGTAATTGATATCATTGTATCTTTTATATTTTATATAAGTAATACTTCTTTATTATCTGTTTGCTGTAGCTGTATATTTTTCATGTGTAGCATTTACTTTTTTTAAGTACAATGAGTATATGCCCGTCATCTGTAATGTAGTGCATAAATAAATGTGGCTTGGCTTTGTAATACTCTGTCACTCTGTCAACACAAAATTTTAGAGCAGTACTCACCTATCTTTTCCTAAATTGCTTCTCATGGCAGGTCTGGTTGGGCAGATGCAGCCAAGCCCCTTGAAGAAGTCAATGTCAGTTATCCCCTCAAGTCCCCAAGCTTGTGGCTCTGAGTGGATTAGCCCAGATGACCAAGGGGGTCGGCAGGCTTTCATTCCAACAGATCACGCTCCCCTTTCTCCTCAAAGCAGTGTGGCCTCTTCAGGCAGTGAACAGACAGAAGACCAGGGCTCCACACGCAACACCTTTCAGGAGGATGGTAGTGGCATGAAAGGTCAGAGTTCACCAAGCTAAAGGCACACAAATAGATGATTTTTGGCGTAGGTAAAAGCCATGCACAGCCAAAAGCTGTGGTAATATGAAACAAAATGTAACATTGCTCTTTTTTGTCCCTTGGTGTGTGTATGTACTTAAGATGTTCCTGCATGGCTGAAGAGTCTCCGCCTTCATAAATATGCATCACTTTTCTCCCAGATGACCTACGAAGAGATGATGATTCTCACAGAGCAGCATCTGGAGTCACAGGTTTTAATATCTTTCTTTTACATACACTTGGACCAGGTTTTGATTATTCCACCCTCCTTATCAGTTGTGAACATTACTGTCCTCAAACCTGATGATACATCAACTCTCAATGAGGCATGAAATTAAGCAATGCACCCTACAGTTATGCAGAACCAGTCACACATACAAATGGTGCGATTTTGCCTCTGCCCCTTGGCTTTAATGAAACAGATGGTGATTAGATTTGTTATTTAGTAACTGTATAAATTGCCCAGTGTTCCCACAGGAACTGACTTGCTTGCTTTTCATGCCCGCTTGTTATGTTGTCTCTCTCTTCTCTTTAGAATGTCACTAAAGGAGCACGGCATAAGATTGCCTTGAGTATCCAGAAGCTGCGAGAGAGACAGAGTGTCCTCCGGTCATTAGAGAAGGTAATTCAAATGAGAGGATATTGTCCTGTAAAGAAGGGCCAATAGTTTTTTTTGTCTGGATGCGTCTTTACTCACGCTGATGAGTAATGTCCTTCGGTGAGTCTTTTGATCTAGGTTCAACTTTTTTTACGCAGATGACACTACATCTCCGCCTCAACAAAATCACTGTTTCTTTGCGTGATGCACATAGCCTTAGGGTGTATATTCAGGTAAAGCTAATGTTGTGGTTTCTTAACAGGATATTTTGGAAGGAGGAAACCTACGTAATGCCCTCCAAGAGTTGCAACAGATCATCATCACACCCATCAAGGCCTACGCCCCACCCAGTGTGTCACAGACCACATCGGACACAACCACATCCCCTTCAGAAACAACAAAGCCAGGAGCAGATAAAGAGAATGCCTCAGAGGGTTTCCAGTCTCATAACCCACCTCCCTGTGATGGAGACTCCTCAGCCACACCCATCTCAGATGGTGACATTGCTGGACAGTTCACTCGTGTCATGGGTAAAGGTGAGTGAGATTAAACATTAGATTTTAGACTACATAGCTACTTGCTTTATTTATTTCCATAGAGAACATATTTTGTTATGTTAGCATACTCAAGTCCAATTAACAACAATACAAAATACTGTCATGAAGTTAGTATGTTATAAAGTCCTGCATGACATAAGTGATTTACACGACATTAATTTCCCATTTTGGATCAGTAAAGTTCATCTGTTTCATGTAAAACAAAAATCATAATTTATTAACAGTGGATATATTCTTTCAGTGTGCACCCAGCTGCTGGTGTCAAGGCCAGATGAGGAGAATATCAGCTGTTACCTCCAACTTATTGAGAAATGTCTGACACATGAGGTGAGGGGCTTCAGATCTGTTTCTTTTTTTTTATTTACTAATAAATGAACTACAGAAGAAAGAGCTTAAAGTAGGGGTGGTCACCTAAACCATTAACAGCTCCCACTACTAAATTAGTAAAGACTGTAGTTTCAGTGTGGCGGTGGTGCACTGTCACCTCACAGCAAGAAGGTCCTGGGTTCGATTTCACCACCGGCTGGCAGGACCCTTCTGTGTAGAGTTTGCATGTTCTCCCACATCTGAACGGGTTCCCTCTGGGTACTCTGGCTTCCTCCCACTGTCCAACAACATGCGCTTAATTGGTTAAAAAGTTATCTAACACATTTTATCACATTCTGACAACGCCTTTTGCTTTAGTACATTAAATTCTCTACCTGTGCAGTTCAAGTCCATTGCAAATAAAATGCAGCGTTTTCAGCTGCCTGCTTGTAGCTCATCATTATCCTGTAACTTGTGGGGCAGCAGGCCAACTTCCACATTGTAAAAATACTGTCATGGATAAAGTTCTACATTTCCATTTCTACTTAAAATACAGAATGAATGATACTATAACTGAATTATATATAATAATATAATAAAGCTTAAAGTAAAGAAGAAAAGGAATGTTAATCCTGCTTGGAATTTGTTTCTTTTTTCTCTTAAAAATAGGTTTAGGTTTTGTGCTAGAAAAAGAACTGTTGTCAGCCACACTGAAATACTGGATTATTAAGAGTACTACCATTAAAATCTTAAAATCTTAGCTAAATGTATATTGAATATTGCAGACAGACATACTCTTTCCTTGAAATTAAGAATGAAAAGTGGCCTTTTCTTTTCGTAGTCATGAATTCACCTACTGTCTCAGATGCTCTTTGAAAATCTCAGGCCTTCTCTCTTATGCTGTCGTTTTGTGTTTTTCAGGCTTTTACAGAAACTCATAAGAAAAGGCTGGTCTCTTGGAAGCAGCAGGTCCTCAAACTACTCCGCCTGTTCCCTCGGAAAGCTATGCTGGACATGCCTGTGTACCGACAGAAAGGGTGAGCCCTCTTTTGCCTTTCATCTCTCTTTTTGGCAGGGGAGATGTCACAATAGCTGAATGTAACACTCTCCCTGCTCTCATCTCTCCTGTCTGACTTATCCTTTGATTCTCTTTCCCTACGCCGTTCTCTTTTCCGTCTCTCTTTCTCATTCAGATAATGCCTATCAATTTATATGAAGTATTTTGCAGCACAGAAACAGTTTTTTGACAGTAATTGATTTGGCTCCCATTGATGCAACATTTTGTCTGTTTTTATTACAGCTGGACATATGGGTCTAATTCCCTCCCCACAGCAGGTTCTGTGAGTGGAGGTGTAGGGCGGCGAGGCCAAAGGCAGTTCCAGATGACACCTCGGGGACTTCCAGCTGGACGTATGGGTCTTCTGAGTCCTGGGGGAATCAGTGGGGCATCTCCACGCCACACACTCACTAATCCAGCACTAGCAGGCCAGGGTAGACAAGTGAGTATTCCTGTCATTGTACAAGCTCTAATCCACCTTAGTAAACATGTGTTTTTATAAAGAAAACTAGTGAAAACAAAACTAGAGAATTCTAATCAGCATACACAAGACAGTACAGGTTAAGCTATCACATTATTAATATGGATTGGTTCATTATTGTAGCTGGAAGGGCTCCTGTTTTTAATGACCTGGCTGAAAGATAAACAATCCGTGTCAATGTCCTTGCATAAGTGACATTTGAGTAATGAGAACTTGTGTTTCCCTCATATAGAGCCTGTGGTTTGCCAACCCTGGAGGCAGTAACAGCATGCCAAGTCAGAGTCGCAGCTCTGTGCAACGAACCCACTCACTCCCTGTCCACACTTCCCCACAGACCATGCTCATGTTCCAGCAGCAAGGTATTGTTTGAGGTCAAGCCTCTTTCAACCTTCGTTAAAATGGGAACACACACTTGCACATTGTTTCGGCATGGTTATATACTATGCATACATTTGGTGACACTCACACTGCTTACCTTGCATGGTGATAACATTTCCATTTCTGCCTGGTTAAGTAGTCATAGATAACTAAACTAATGTGATCAAAAAGTGTGGGATATTTTGGAAATGGCCGATATGAAGTTTTTACAAGCTGCAAAAGTTGGCACTGCTTTTGTTGTGCTTAGTAAGTTGTACTGATGAGACTTCTCAGTAAATTTTGTTGTTACACAAATGTTCATTAAGTTCAGCTTTTTACTGTGTTCATAAGAGCAACAGCATTAACTTGGCAACTTTCACCCTGTCACCACATTTCCCCATACCAGCCAAATTAGTTAGAAACCATCAAGATACTGTCCTGTTATTTGATACCGAAGGGCAGTATCTAAGGAGTAGATCTCATGAGTGTCTGTTACATTTTATGCATTTTCATTTCATTCAAGTTGTGGTAAAGAGGCATATTTTTATGTTGTAAAGCTGGCTCAAACGGTAAAATTCCAGGGTGCCGAAAGATCAGAGTTGCTACAGATTTGAGTTTAATCATGTTGTGCCTAGTAGGTTTATTGGTTCTGAAAACATTTGACTGGAATCCAGCCCTACTGTGGCTGCATCCACTTCTTTCCCACTGTGATAGACGGACTAATCTACTTTTTCGTCTTTTGAGAGTACAAGCTTCAGTGATGTTTTCCACTGTTGGCTGCTGAACAAAAGCACATGGTGGGCGTCAGCTCCTTCCCCACCTTTGAACACTGGACAATCTGTTGAGAACTGACCACCATGTCTTTACGGTTGGCTGCTGGGGGTTTTACTTTAAATTACTCCTCTAGAGGGGAGACAGCAGTGTGAATTGAAGATGCCTGCATCCAGTAGACATTAGGTGGGTCAAGACTTGATTGGATGTCACAGGGGCAGCTTTGTGAAGCAGGTTCCTATGTAGCTTCAAGGCAGCTGATGACGCTCCAGCATTTCCTGCATGAGTGGGTAAAATTGAGCTCTGCCTCGCTTTCCTCCCATTTTTTTTGTGTTACGCTATGGTTAATGATTCAATGAGATGGTGGGCTATCTCAGGATTCCCAGATGTGTGGGCTTGGAGGAAGGAAGACATGATACAGGTTTTGTAGATGGGGCCATAAAAGCTTTTATTATTTACTCCATCTCCAACAATGTTTTGGAGTCAAGTTGTAACAGTACTCTGGGCCAGGTCTTCTCTATATTTTATTTAGTTGCAACTTCACTGCACCTTCCTTAATCTGTTAATGACTGGGAGATGTCGGTCAGTTTATGTGAAATGAGCATGGGCCAGTGTTGACAGTGTGAAAGGTCATTAAGGGTGATGATTTCTTTGTCTAGCACCAGTAGCTTTAGTGTATGCTTATTGGCATGTCCAAGAACATTAAAGCTTGAGGTTAAATTTAGTTCTTGGCATTGGAAGCAGAATTTAGCAAAACATCTGTTCAGTAGCTTTCAGAACTTTCAATCATTTTTCCATAGAAGATGGAGTTATGCCGTAGAGAGCCCAGGAACAGCTACTGAATCACATGAATTTCTTCCATTGGAACTGTGTTAGATATTTGCACTAGATAAATGACTGTAGTATATCACAAAGTATACACGGTATACTCGCAGTATAGGTGCTTAGATGAATCTTAAATTTGTCTGGCCATTAACACACTACCTCATGCAGTACAATATCAGTTATGTGAGTCTGAGATTGCCATCAGGCTAGGGAACCATGTGAACATCACATTAATGTAACAGCAGTTATTTTTCAGCATTCACAGTGGTTATTTTTCTCACAAATTGGATAAGGCGTACTTGTGGCATGAAAATAGAAACTGTTCTTTTCCTTGTGAATTTGGAAAATCCTCTTTGGACAATATCTAACAGTTGCTTTTGTGAAGTTATGGTGTGAATATTATCAGCTTTGGGACAGTGCCAAAGTAAATATAGTCCTTAATCTGATACTATTTTTGTTCATTTCCACAGAATGCCAAGTTCCAGGTGCTGACCTGGAGATCAACCCCACGCTGGAGTCACTGTGCCTCAGTATGACAGAGCATGCCTTAGGGGGTAAGTGTCCTCAGCAGCACTGCACTAAATGGAACACTGGCTGGCAAACCTCAAAAGCTAAAAACAAAAAAAGTGTCTCCTTGTTGTATATCATGTTATAGAATAATTTTTTACAATAGGAAAATATGGGAAAGACAGTAGGAAAATGATTGTTAGCAACTGGTTCAGACAGCCAGGAATCAAATGGAGTACTCACTGCTCAGGCATTAAAACATTATGATTATTTGCACAAGCTGCACTACATCAATGTTACAAGAGCAAGAGGCTCCATTGAAGTCTACATCTAAATGAAAGGTAACACTTAGTGACTTGTCAATGTACACACCTTCCCATATCCAGACATATAAAGGTCTGTTGACTTGTATAATTTATATTTCATTAGTTGTATCTGTCTATTAAAATTTAATAATGTCCATATGATTCTATATCATCATCAGTCTAGTCATGCACAAGTTCTTCTTGCAGTGAGAAGAAGACAGAGGCCCCAGACCTTTATACATCAACTCCTTTAAATTGCACTGTTTTTATTTTTGCATATAAGCACCAGACAACTAAATGTTTTAACATTTTTAAACATCATGAAACACATTTTTCTATTCTCCCCCTCAGATGGAACAGACCGGACATCAACAATATGAAAAGAAGAAAGGAAAAAAGAAATACACTTCAGTTGAGGCCTGTTTGGTTCCTCGTCACCCAGCACAAAGATATACGTATGCTTAAGTAAACCAGGCAAAACAGTCACTACAAAATGACAAAAAAACTGTGTATATGTTCTCTAATATTTTTGTACTTTATTATATACAACTAAGTTTATTAAAAATGGAATACAGATGATTATTATATTGCAGAACAGAGAAATGGTAAACTGTAAACGGCTCCATGTCACATGCAGGACTGTGACATGAAGTGCAGAGACTCAGTTTGCCATAATTGGATGGAAACAGTGGATTTGGTGCTGTCTTAAAAGGGCTCTGCCCTGTGAGTTACTCCTCTTTTCCTCTTGCCTTGGAGAAAGGCTTCTTTCCAGAACACACTGACAGCCACAGCCCCATGCACCACATAATGTGTAGGTTCAGAAAATTTCTAGCCAGAAATAAGGCACTTTTATTAAATTATCTCTGATATTAGCACTAAATTGTAATTTGCCCCAAGAATATTGAAAGGCGCTACTTGTGGACATGTCCTGGTATATGGACATCAATACGAGTCCTGGCCATGCTAATTGTTCAGTAACCAGTACTAGTGAAGGCCTGTGCTGGTTGAAGCATTCCTTGGTTCTTTATATCCTCTTCAGAGAACATGTTTTTGTGGCAAAGACAGGAAAGGAGGACCAAAAGGACTAAGGAAAAAAAAAGCTGAATTCAACTGTGGGCGTACCCCTTTGTCTAGGTTGTTTGCCCTACACTTAGTGATAGTAAAAGTGACTTTCCTCCCACTTTTAAAAAGCCAAAGAGAAGGGTTGTGAGATTGTCAATTTGAGAAGAATATTTGTAGTGAAAGGAAACAGAAAAGTATAATTTTTTTTTCTAAAGAAAAGCAGTTTGAAGAATTTATGCCAGCTGCAATTTGTTTCGTTATTTTATGCCCTACTACATAAATGATGATGAATCTCATTTTGTGCCGAGGAATCCCCAGAGGGGTGAATAAGGGCTGGTGAGGTTTGTACTGTGGGAGAGCTGATTTGATACTGAATTGATAAAAGCGAAGGGGTAGAGTGTTTTCAATTTACACTCTAATGCAGGGTGAGAAAAGTAAATGAAACCCATCTCAACCCTCTGCCACCCGTATGATTGGCTTTGGAAAATGAAGCTTGATCTTATAATAAATGCTCTGGTGTGCAGCGCCTCACCCTTGCAGCGCCCTTTCCTCACATGGCCAATGTGATGATTTGATGAATCATACTTTTCAAGGTGCTTGAAGATGTCCATATTTTCTGTTTGTGTCTCAGTGTGTTTCACTCTCAGAACCCTAACATTATCATGTGGTATCAGTGTTCAAAAACTGTCTTATATAGCCTCTGTCTTTGAATGTGGCAGAGCGGAGGTGCATGTATGTGTAATATGGTCTTAACTATTGGATCACTTTTGGTTGTATCATAAGGCAGGGATAACCATTCATATTTTATTTCAGCAGAGCCATAGGTCTGTCTAGTAAAGATGGTTATTTACAGATATCTTTTTCCAATTGTATTTTTTACTCTCCCTTGATATTGATAACTTATGCTTATTTTCTATAATCGCATGTTTTGCCACACTAATACAGCACTGTTGTAGATAGAGGACATGGTGGTTGATGGTGCCTAGTGTCACCAACAGCTAGAGAGAAGAAATCTTGCAACTAATGTTGTATGTTTATATCGCCTAAATGTCACTGTTTACATCTCTCTGGGATAATGCCCAATTCATGTTATGCGATTTCATGAATACTCCATTGTCTCACTGTGTAAAACATTAAAGAACTGAAGCCGTCTCACTCTTGAGCTGGCCGGGTAGAGCCTGCAAATGCAAGCCTTCTACCCATCATCCACAGACTCTACATGAGTCAATAGTTGTGTTTCTTCCAAGTGATACCTGTATGAGGCATGCAACGCCTGCTTTTCTGGTCATGCAGTGACGAGAGAATAGCTTTCCTGGCCTTGTGATCACCTGTTAGCTGTCATGTCCTGATAAAATATTCATGTGGTGCCTAAAATGCACAACTCCAGCATCCTCATCATGTTGATTTGGTCAATGGTCTTTGAGCAGTAGTGTAGTCATGGTTTTCTTCAGAGCAGGCTCTTGGATAGATCTGACTTGCTAAATGCATCATACTCATGCCCGTCAAGGAGTCCAGTGAGTTAACAATGCTGACAACTTTAGGTCTCAGCTATCTTATTTTTAATTATTCACTATACTGTATATCAACTGTGTTATGTTACATATGGCTCAGATTATCCTTTTCATAGCCTCTGTGAAGCTTTGAATAGCCTACATATTAACTGCATATAGATACAGAGGTACAAGTGTTGCAGCAGGGGATGACGATGCTTATCTGAGCCACAAATTATGTGATTACGAGTAAACCTAACACTAATAACAGGCCAAGGAATATGTTTACTCCATGTTTACATTCCAGTGATGTATGAAATGTGTTGGGAAGTGCACTTCATAAATCATCCTGGTGTATTCTCACATACCATGCATCAGCTCGGAGGTACAGAGCCTGTGTCATGTGGTCCTAAGATCATGTAAATGTCCCTGCCAGGCTTACTTATTGACTTTGCAGTCAGCTGAAGGCTACATTGCATATATGTCTTGTACAATTTATATTTAATTATGGTGACCCCCAGACATTTTCTAATATTTTATGAACCTTTTGCATCCCATGCTTATACTTTTTTACTGTCACTCGTGTGAATGGTCTGAAGTGCAGCATCCATCGGATCATTGACAGTCCAAATAAAGAGTTCACTTCTTTTGCAACTTCACTTGTAGTTTGTCGTTGTGTCTGTTTACTTACCTCAACAATTAAACGAAATATGTCACTTTTGTAATTTATACTCCATTTGACGGGAAAAAAGCAATTACTTCCGGGTTGCGCAGTTTCAGCAGTTAATTTATCAAGCTAATGTTAGCCAGCCGCCTTTTTGTTAACGCCATTAACTACTTTATTAAGGAAGAAATACAAGCTTTTCCATCGGGAAATCTCAAAGAAACTCTCTGGGTATGTTGACCGATTGTGGTATATTTGAGAAAAGCCAGATAGAGCGAGTCCTTACGTTTCTCACTACAGTAAAAAGTATCTAAGTTAGCACACAGCTAGCTAGCTGGGTAGCCATCAGCCCACTGTAAACAACTGCTGGCTAGCTACGTTAGCATTGGTACTGAAGCTTTTAGTGTTTCGCTGTAAAATAAAGATACTAATCAGTTTCATTTTCATGCGTATGTGACATACTGCAGATATCTAAGTTACCTGATATCATCTCACGTTCTTGTGAAAAGTTGTGAAATGGTTTGCTTTATTTGATCACCCACTTTATCTCGTTAACAAATGTTGTGATACATTGCTTACAATCGGACAGAGCTAACGTTACACCCTTGGCACCAAATGGTCATAATTATATAGGACAAAAAGAAGATGTTAATACAAAAACATCTGTGGCGAAAGTACAGATGATTTGCGTTGTGTCTGTCCATATACTTAAAAAGCATACAGTTCTGAACTACAGCTAAGCTAAGCTACTACTCTGTCTGATCTGTGGTATGTTGCTGTGTGGTTAAATTAAAATGTTGATTACATTTAACTTAAGCGTTAGAAAATGCTCCAAATGTTGCTTTCAGGAAATCAAAGCTTCTTCAAAAGAAAAGAGAGTAGTTTATCAATATAACTGTCCAGTAAATCGCATCTGTGACCTTATCTTTGCCCACTTCTGATTGTTTGTCTCTTGCATGTTGAGAAGAATACTGCTATTTTCAGAAAATAAGAAAGGAATCTGATAAAATGCTATTCTTCAGATCTTGGCAATTTAGGCAAAAGGGGGACAGCTTTCAGAGTTACAGGGCACAGAAGAAACGCATGTGCAGTCCATCAAAGACTTTGTTGGCACTTCTTGAGTAATACTTTACTTTTTGACTATACAGATTTCACATCCTTGCTTTAAAATGACACGGCTGTATTTTTATTCTTTCCACACCAAAAGCACAGAGCTCAGAGGGCCTGGTGTAGAAAGTGAATGATCCCCCATAAGTATGGACAGCACCAAAGCTCATTTATTATGAGCTGACCCTCACTCTCTAACTGGATCATAAGATAGACACATTCTGATGAGTAAGATTTCCCTTGTTTCTCGATATACCAGGAATTAAACTCACTGTCAGGTAAAGTCTGTACTGAGCCATCCAATAGAATAACTCAATTATAACTAACTCAAATATTGTGTAACCTGTTCCTGTCTTTAACTTATCCAAAATAATATAAAAAGCTATTAGTGTTGTGTCCAATTGGAGTCAAACTCTCTTCGTTTTTGTTTGAGGGGGAAAACTTACCAAAATGTGTGTGAATGTGAGTGAAGGACTTCCAGGAGAATGAGTTGTCTTTTAAAAAAAAAAATGTTTCTGTGCCATTAATTATGCTGAGCGGTAAATAGCTACTGGTTTTTTCATGGAAAAGTAACATACACAAAGAAATTAAGATTTTTGAGTCACCCCTGGGTATCACCAACATCCTTCTACTAATTTGTTCTGCAAATTAAAAAGAGAAAATTCACTTATGCATAAATACTAAATCCACTGACATGTTATTAAAAGGTATGAGAGAGACAAACTTAGCTGAACTTTGATGAAGAAAAAAACACAAAAACCACAGACTCGGTTAAACGAACTTCTTTTGGAAGAGCTGAAGGTCTCAATGTTGTCCTTTTGGCTTCTTCCTCAAATTATTTTGTAATATTGTGTTTAAAGAGCTGTTTTCTTTTGCAGGTGGCTTAAATTCTCTGACCAAAATGCATGGACAAGGCTGCTGTCTTCTCCAACAAGGGATGTAAATGGAAAATTGCCTGCTGAAAGCTAACTTCAATTGCAAGGCATCCATTGGCAACTCACTTGAGTTGAATATTTTGG
Organism: Sphaeramia orbicularis; assembly: GCF_902148855.1. Lineage (NCBI taxonomy): Eukaryota > Metazoa > Chordata > Actinopteri > Kurtiformes > Apogonidae > Sphaeramia > Sphaeramia orbicularis. The sequence goes on along the minus strand of NC_043969.1, from coordinate 31,689,721 downwards.
CCAAACTGTCCCCGTTGCACTATCATGTCGTTACCAAAAGACTCAGGGAACCGTGGAAAAGATCGAGAGCGGGGCGCCCGTCCAAAAGTGAGACAGAGCCGGTCGGAAGAGAGACGGGATGCAGGTGTTGGACGGAAAGGTGGGAAAGGTAAGAAAAAAGGACTTGCTCCCCATGAACCAGCAACTGAGCGGCCTGTAAGCGATGGCTTTGAGTACGGGGAGCTGTTAAATGACCTCGAGACCAGGGACCAGTCATCATCCTCTACACTAAAGGAGAGCTGGAGGTGGCAGGGTTTGGAAGCCCCTTCCTCATTATTAGGACAAGAGAAGGCAGCAGGCAGGCCTGGACTGGGGACAGCAAGCTCTGCCACAGAGTTACCTGCACCTGCTGAAGGTGAGGGCAGGGGATCAAGCAGCAGTCGCACCCTACGGCAAAAAATTCAAGATGCAATGGGTCAGTGTTTCCCTATAAAAACACACAGTGCAGCGGCAACACCCCCACCTTCACAGACTCTTGCATCATCAGCTGCCTGTCCCTCCTCAAGGCGTAAAATCCATCTCAGTGAGTTGATGTTGGATGACTGCCCGTTCCCTGTAGGATCAGAGCTGGCTCAGAAGTGGTACCTCATTAAGCAACACACGGCCCCCATTACACAGCCACCCATGCTTGATTCTGCAGTAGTATGCAGTGCCCCATCTTCAGCCATGGCAGCAGTCGTGGAGGACGTAGATGACAAATTGCGGGAACGTAGGCGCATCAGCATTGAACAAGGGGTTGAGCCTCCACCAAATGCAGAGATCCACACATTTGAAGTCACCGCACAAATTAACCCTCTGTACAAACATGGCCCTAAACTGGCACATGGTATGAATGAGTTATCTGGGGCTGACAGAGCCAATGTTCATCAGCAACAGCAGCTTCTCCTCCAGAGGCAGCAGCAGCACCAGCTCCTGCTCCAGAGTTGTCTAGACACTCTGGATGAGGTGGTTGCCTCAGCGTCAGCCTCTGTCCACACAGGTGATTCTGATCCAAGTGACACTGATCCAGAAGTTGCAGCAACCAACTTGCCATCTAGAGCCATACTTCCACAGACTGAGCATCACAAATCCCACGATGGTTACCGCATCCACACTCAGATTGATTACATTCACTGTTTAGTTCCAGACCTACTGCAGATAACCAACCTCCCGTGTTACTGGGGAGTCATGGACCGTTATGAAGCTGAGACGCTGCTCGAGGGAAAGCCTGAAGGAACTTTCCTCCTTCGAGACTCGGCACAGGAAGACTACCTCTTTTCTGTTAGCTTCCGCCGCTATGGCCGTTCATTACATGCACGTATTGAGCAGTGGAACCACAATTTCAGCTTTGATGTACATGACCCCAGTGTCTTTCATGCTCCTACTGTTACAGGATTGCTGGAACACTACAAAGACCCCAACTCTTGCATGTTCTTTGAACCCCTACTGTCCAACCCCATCCACCGCACACAGCCTTTTAGTCTACAGCACATCTGCCGGGCGGTTATAAGCAGCTGCACCACTTATGATGGCATTAACATGCTTCCCATTCCAAATGCTTTGAAAAAGCACCTCAAAGAATACCACTACAAGCAGAGAGTGCGTGTACGGCGAATGGATACTTGGTGGGAATGAAGAACAATAAAAAGGACTAAAACAAACTATTAGATACAGTTTTTATGCAAAAAATATTAAAAAGTATGATGACATAGCTTGTTCTTGACTATATTTGGCTGTAATAACTTCCACTCCACTGCACTGTACTTTATTTATTTTATTTCCTGCTGTACATGTCTTAACAATTGTACTAAACTACACTGATAACACTATGTAATCTCACTGATCTTGCACACTCAAAGTCCTTTATGCTTAAATTAAACAAACTTATTTAGATCCCTTCCATTCAGAGAGTTACCCTTGTACTTCTTTGTGTTTTGAAGTGGGGCTAAATCAGCTTAATTATCTGACAATGGGAGAAAGTGTCCTAGTGTGAATCGAGTTGATTATAATGGAGTTACTCATCAGTCACGTGCTGGGAAGGTGGATCACACACCGATGAGGTTTTCTTGTTGTTACCGAGGTGTGGAATGTCTGCTGTATTAATCACCATTTTCCATATTGAGCCCAAGGCTGATTATAATGGGGGAAAAGGAACATGCTAATGCTACTCATTCCTCTGTAAAAGAAGCAGGCTTCAGATGACGCATTTGTCATGTGTTCCAAGTCACAACCTTCAGATCAATGTTAGCTTTGATTCAGTAGTAGAGAAAGATGCCAAATAACAGAGATGTTGCACAGCCTGTAGTAAATGGATGCCTTATGATAATATCCTCCATACTCACTCGCCTACACAGTTTCTCAGCCTTTGCATTATAAGCATTTATGTTTCGTCTTATGCAGCTGAAATGCATGTAGGTAGTGCATACAGTCGTCATCATTATCTCTGAAGTAAACAATCAGATGTGGCCATCATGAACTTGAAAGGAGCAAGTGAAGCTGCTTATCAAAATGCAAATGCAGAAACCAGGCATTCATTTATTGTTTTGACAGCTTGACAGTTTCTTAAAAGCCGACTGTTCTGCTATTCAGTCGACACTTCCCCTTACTAATATATCTGTTATATAATCCTTAATGTGGGGAGGTTTGGGTCAGGGTTGTTTGTTTTTGATGTGAAGACCACAGCCAAAGAAGTGTGCTGAAAGTCATCGTGCTGTGCATAGCTAAGGCAGGAGATAATGTCTGCACAGTACGCTTCCATATACCAGCAGTTCAGTGACAGAATTACCATAGTGGATTAGCACCGATGAATCTTAATTAACAATGAAAGTGATAGAAGCAAGATGTATTTTGAGCACAACATCAAGGCTGTCAGAAATGCACGGCAAAGCAAAATCATTTAGCCAGAGATGAAACTGTAAAGAGATGAAGCACACAAGACTGAGGTCAAATGCTTTTAGTTTGGTACATATTAGAGTGCATTAAAGGCACTAAACAACACTGATTCAGGCTTTGGAGTAATTGGATCAAATCCTTTATGATAGTTTCAGTAAAACTGGTATTCTTCAGAATTAGGGTTACGTGATCTGATCATAAAGCAATTACTAAACAGTGTTGAAATGTGAGTCTGTTTGCTCAGGTTGCAGGTCATTTTGAAATGTGATTTTTCAAACATATGTAGAACTAGTACTAAAAACACAAAAACATCAAAACAAATATAGTGACTCATTTAACTTGTTTTACATAGTACACCTGCTTAGTGTCACTGAATCCCAAATACAACCAGGCACATACTGAGCATGAAAAGTATAGCCTTTTGTGATACTATGATTGCACAGGCTGACATTACAATTATGACTAATTGTGCAGCTAAAACAAAATATAAACAAAATATTAACAACACAGCGCAAAGACAGTGACAGACATTTTGTGCTTGTGAGACTTAGTCTTTGTAAGGATTAATTGCTAAATTTACCAAATTGTGGAATTTATTAATGTGTGTACATTTTATATTAATGAAAACACATTAAAAAGACCACAGTGCTAATTGTAGTGTGCACTAAGTAATAATCGCAGAAGACAACTGTGTTAATGGGAAAGCGTGGAGAATGAATTCCTGATCATCTCATGAAAACAGTTTCCTTCTCGAGATGGACGATTTGATATGCAGGATGCAAATCATCCATGACAAGAAGTCATCCACTAATAAAGCATCATAATTTAAACAACAGTCCCGAAGCAGAAGAGTCTGCAATCAATATGCAGAGTTAGGACCTTTGACCTTTGTATATTTAACTAGGGTGCTATAAAAAACTGAACTATGAAATGGGATTTACTGGGATGGAAGACATTTGACCTGTCATGCATACACAAGTGTGGGCTGCACTACAGTATGAACCTTATATACAAGCAATTTCAGACCACTGACAGCTCAAGGCCTTTGTCTTTTATCTCCTGGCATAAATACTATGCTCCGATATCCAGTATCCTCTTGGTCAATAAATATATGTATCATTTCCAATCAATTCAATTTTTTGACTGAAACATTTTTCAATGTAATGCATAATTTTATTGATTGCATCATTTCCTGCCATATCTCACAAAGGGGCTTATTTGCTGCTATAATTATGAACATATTATGTATTATGGGAATTGGAAAGTCATAGGAAGGTTCCTGGAAATTGCTACATAATTTGGCACGAGTTAGTGGTGCAACAGGTAATTAACAATTTACGTTAATTGCAAAAGTGATTTTTGTCCAAGGTTGGTCAGGTGAACATTCAAGAAAAGAGATTCATAAAATTTCATTGAATATAACATACATGCAATAAAATTAATTGATTACACAAGAATGGCTAGTTAATTAAAATTTTAATCAACGATCACCATTCTAGAAATGAACTGATAATTATGCTGTTACAGGTGTCTGATACTTAGCATTGCACATACAGACTTCCAGAAACTATTCAAAACTGAACATGTGTCACCTATTTTAATGTATAGTGAAAGGAATGAAAATATCCAGTTATGCACATGGGAACTTTTTTGTTTGGAAGAAAACAGATGAACAATGTTGGTGTCACTGCAGAATGTTGTGTTACATCAAGCACAGCAGGTGGCTCTAAAGAGCTTCAGTGTGTTTCACAGGCTGCTTTACACACTGTTCTCTGTGTGTGGTGTGTAGAGATGGAAGGACTGAGTGCGGCTGCAGCAGCTGGCACTGCCGTGGCACTCATCATGCAGGTATTACAGGCCCTGGGGGAAAAAGAGGACTTCTCTGCTTGGATCAACAGGCCCAGAGGGACTGCATGCTCAAGCAAAGCAGAAAGCTGATTGGCTACACATACTTAGTGTGTTTGTGCCTGTTTGGTGATCTTTTTTTCCCCTTCTTCTATTGAAGGAGGAGATTTTCTTCTGAGCCTAATCTCAACAGTTGAGCATCATGGGGGTGGAGAATGAGCTTTGAATGATCATAACACCTGGGGACAATTATTTTCCTAAATAATCTGCATGTCGTAACCTAACAAATGCCCTAAAAGGACTTGACTTGGCCCAGACTTGGCTCACTTGCACAGCTACTGAGCCTTTTTTGTAAGCCTGTGCTTTTGGCTGATGTCTTAAGATCCATATAGATGGAAAACTTAACTACCATGAGATGCAGCGTGTATCTAGGCCATTAATTCAGGGGAGGGCATATCAAACTGATTTCAAATTCTTGCAAGATGCATACGACTAGACATGAACCTTCTTATCCGCCTGGAGAGGAGGAATACATTTCTGTGACAGAGGAAACACTGCAGCTGGGAGAGTTATTTTTGGTCAGTAAATGAATCCAGCTGAATTTCAACCTTGAACATGAATAGAAACATTCTTGCTTTCAAACAAATCACTTCTTCTCAAAACCAAGCAAATGATTTCTGAGTTATTAAAGTTTCATTTCTTAAAAGTCTCACAATTTCCCCCTAGGATGTACATTGTCACACAGTGACGCGCTTACATTTGATGTTTGTTTCCCTGAGAGCAATCCTTTGACAACATGATATTCTCTTCCTCTACTGTTTAAAATCCAGATGCATTCCCACTCTCTCAGGCATGTAGGATTTCAAATAATGTCACTTCGACAAAAAAAAAAAAAAAAAACTTCACTATTTTAATGTGGAGCTGCTTGTGTTCCAGCACAATCTCTTGCTACCTCTGTTTTCCTTCTCCTCTGCACTGACAGGTTCTTGATGGAATAATCGAGTGTTGAACAGGCTACAACAAACCACTGGGTACTACACAGATTGATGGGAATGCAGTAATTGACTCAAAGGGACATATATCAGGGTTTTCCACCACAGAACAGAGATATACAATACATTACATTTATATGAAGCTTTGCAAATTAGCTTTGTGTTTAATCTGACATATAGTAGTTATGTTCCATTATAGGTTTGTACAAACAGACTGTAATGGAGCTTACAGATAACAGATATAATTATAGATAAGCATTGTTTGCGTGGTTAATTGTTATAAGCTTTCACAATGACTGCTTAAGAGGCCCATGAATCATTGATGAAAGGTAAGGGGGGAAATATAATTGTATCAATGATAAATTAAATTTTGTATCTTCTGCTCACTGTACCTAATTACACTGTTGCACAACAGTTGCATTGACCGCTTTGTTATAGTGAAAAAGACTAATGAAAAAAGAAAGTGCATTGTTTCAGCTACTGTAATTACAGCCTGTGTTTTCCTCTATAGACAGGGTAAATGAACTGATTATGTTGAATTCTGTTTGTTTTGCAGCTCAAACATTCAGTCATGTAATATGTTCTTGTCATCGAGTATAAATTTGACATAGTATAGTTTATTTTTATCAGTGGATGATAATGCACTTTATTTTATCATTGCCTTTTTTTAATAGCTTGTCAATCGTGCATTGTAACCCAGGACTGATTTGTTATTCACACATGATATGCTTTATTCTTAGATAGACAATGCACTGATGTGTAAGACTTTGAATCATGACAGGTCTTATTCATCCATACGTCTTCTGCAGCTTAGAGCAAAGCCCATCATGTGAAGTAGGCATAATGTTTTCAGAGATGTAACAAAGGTGATGTCAGAGGAATATCTCAGCCAAACTTGATATAATTGTTCACTGGATTTTCAAGCTTCACCCTGAAATAAATGCTTCTCATAAGACCTTTTTATATAATTAATCCATAACTCCAATTGAATTTAATTTAAAATGACGTTTGTTTTCCTTGTTGCCATGTTGAATCAGTTTAGAAATGACAAATTGTACAGGATTTTCTAAACTGTCTTTAGGTCCATTGAGCATTGACACCTCAACTCATTTTATGTACTTGAAGCTTTGGCCAAATTGTGATGGGTCACAAATTTTATTTCAGTTATGAAAATTTGTGACCCTCTCTAAATAGCTGTTGTTGTGGCTCTATGTTTAGAAACAGGGATCAAAGTATAAAGCATTCAATAATGTGAAGCGAACATAATGTCTGCCCAGACTGAGAGAAGTCCATCCATGTTTTCATCTCCGACGACAACTCTAATGGTCTTCTAACTTCCATTAAACAGAGACCATTAAACAGGCGCAGCTCATTCAGAACGCGGCTCATCGCGAACAGAGCACATTACTTCACTTCTAAAACCTTTACACTTTACAGAATAGGCTTGAATGTTCCGCTGTACAAATTACTGAACGGTTTAGGCCCAGAATACGTCTGTGATAGGTTTAATGAATATGGAGTGAGGAGGACTCTTAGATCTATTGGCTCAGCTCAGGTAGCAGAGTTCAGAGGCCAAACTAAACATGGTGGAACAGCATTTAGTGGATGTTCTGCCTAAATCTGGAACAAACTGCCAGTAGGGCTTAAATATGTCCAAATGTAGATCCTTTAAAATCAAGGTCAAAACATGATCTTCATTTTTTTCCCCATGCGCTTAGGACTGAGCTCTAAAACATGCCTCATTATTATTGCACTGTATCATATATAATTAAGATTCAAATTCAGAAAACTTTATTTATCCCATATGGGCAATTCATTTGCAGCTTTCCACAGACATCAGTCAACGTTCAAATTGCAACATGAATCAGTAAACAAATACAAGACAAGATAGGTCATTGGAAGGCAACTACAAATAGTTACATTAAGTAATCAACAATAAATAATCAATAAATACCAGTGTAGGCTAAAAAACTAAAAGACCCTGTTAGTTCAGCTAATGTTAAAAATGTCATATAAAATGGGTGCTGTCAGAGTTTAAAAGTGTGACAGCTGAATATAAGAAGAATAAAACAACACAATCATTATTCAATTATATTATTCTCTGTCATTATTACTGTATTTTGTACTTTTTTTTTATCAATTATACATTTTCTTAATATTTCTATTTGAATGTTCTTTTTGTTTACAGTCAGGTCCATAATTATTTGAACAGTGATACAAATTGTATAGCTTTGCCTCTGTTCACCACCACAGTGGATCTGAAATGAAACACACATCACTGAAGGAATGAAACATATCAAGTGTGGAGAGGTTTCACAAAAATATTGTTTGAACTATTTAGGAAGTAATACCATTTTAAATGTTTCTCCATTTTGAGTGACTCAAAATATTTGGACATACTATGATCATTATAAATACAAGGAATGTTTTAATAGTTGGATGAAAGTCTTTGCAACTGTTTCAATGACTGCCTAAAGTCTGGAGCTAAAACCCCTAGAATAAAAGCTGAAATTCCACACTTCAGTTCTTTATTTCAATGCCTTTGTGGTAAAATTTGTGTTACTATCCAAATGCGTATGGACCTGACTATACAGTTGTGCTCATAAGTTTACATACCTTAGCAGAATTTATGACTCTTTGGCCATTTTTCAGAGAATATGAATGATAAAACAAAAACTTTTCTTTTGCTCATGGTTAGTGTTTGGGTGAAGCCATTAATTATCAAACAAATGTGTTTGCTCTTTTTAAATCATATTGACAACAGAAACTATCCAAATGACGCTGATCAAAACTTGACAAACCCTTGTTCTTAATCCTCTATATTGACCCCTTTAACATCAATGACAGCTTGAAGTCTTTTGTGGTAGTTGTAGATGAGGCTCTTCATTTTCTCAGATGGTAAAGCTGCCCATTCTTCTTGGCAAAACACTTTCAGTTCCTTCAAGATTTGGGGTTTTCCTGCATGAACTGTATGTTTGAGACCTCCCTAAAGTACCTCAGTGATATTAAGGTCAGTAGACTGAGATGGCCACTCCTTCACCTTCCCTTTTTTCAGCTGTAGCCGATGACAGGTCGACTTGGCCTTGTGTTTTGGGTCATTGTCATGTTGGAACATCCAAGACCGTCCCATGCGCACTCTGTCAGGGTATGTAAACTTATGAGCACAACTGTATGCAATGCATGTATACCATATAGATACATCCATAGAAATACTCTCTGAGTTGTATGTTTCACAAATTTACAATTAGCAAACTAATTAATTAAAATAATGAAGTTATTTTATGAATGTAGATAAAAAAGACTGAAAAGAAGATGGATGAACATTGAACAAAACAGGCAGATATTTTGAGCTGCCATCTTCTTTTATCCAAATAACTGAAAACAGGTGAAATGTTGTTGAGGGTTCATCTAAACAATCATTTCTATGTCAGCCTGACAGAGAAGTCTTCAAGACAGCAATAGATGTTTTCAGGATAAAATTATTCTTAGCACTTAGAGCAGCTAATTATCAGGTACTACACACACTGGTTATTTTCACAGAAGCTATAGACTAGATGCTGGCAAATCTGCAGGTGGTAATCATGGAGTGAAAGACACAAGAACTGGGGGGAAGATTAAAAAGTATGGTCCATCTCTGGAGTGACAATTAAAAAGTTTATTCATCCATGACACAGAAGACACTAAATTAAAAAGATGTGAGCCACACTGAAAAGATGCAGAGTTTATAATGGAGGAAGACAAATGTCAGAGAAAATACAGAACACAGCCATAATGCACAATTTAAATAATGAGACACTGAGTGAGTGGGCTATATGAAAAGATCAACAGAAGCCCACACAGGTCCTCCTGAACCCTCTCAACAATACCGCTGAAGACATCAGCACAAGTAAGCTGCATTCATAATATTACAGTGTATTACTATAATGTATGCATTAGGCTGTTTTCTTATCTTGTTTGTGTGTGTACATTATTTGTGTAGGAATCTTTTACACTTTCAGGTGGTTCGTTTGACAAATTTTGGCTTATTTGTTAAATGTAGTTAAATTTTCTCAAGGTTATAGAATGCTGTTTAACTGCTGTAGTTGTTAATTGTTTTTCAACCTCATAGTGATGTGAACCAACCAACTGTTGTTTTGTTACACACTTAGGTTTGTTTTCAAGGTTGGTATAAAACAGGTCCATAAAATGTGTGAAACTAAACAATCTCATACTCCTTTCAAAGGCCCTCCATCTACACAAAACACACTCTGCACATAAGGTGGAACATACTTCTGTTATTTTTTTTTTTTAATTACTATACCAACTGCTTTGGTGAGACGGCCAATGAACATCTGCAGTGCTTTTACATTGAGTTTGTCTTTAATTGTCAGCTTCTTTATTGTTTCTGGACTCTTTTGGGATTGTAAAAACCCATTCTGGAGTAGGTGTGCCATCAGCCAACATGACAATCCCTTGGCTTGAAACAAAAACCTGCACATTATTAGTTTTAACCGTATGCTGAGGTACAGTTCCTGACAGTGATTTGTATTTAATATTCTATGAACCTTACTTAATCAAACCCAGAGAAACAGTGTTACATCTATCAACATGCTGAGTGCAGGGTTGTACTGTAAGCGACCAAGATGCAGACTCTGCAACTTTTATTTCCACTAAACTGAAAAAGATTAGTAATGCACAGGACTGGTGTGGCTGTGTTGACTTTGTACAGTAGATGGACAACAGATGGCTCTATCGAATACTCATTTTAATTTCCCTCTTCCTCTTTTATGCCAAGGCAGATGTTTACAAGGGCGTGTTAACAGAGACATCATAAATAAATGTAACATGCATGTTGATCGTATTGCTGGTGTATTACATTTACTGGATCTGGTCTCTAATCACAGTCGGTCTGCACTACAAACCAGCAAGAATATAGCAGTAACTCTATAACCATTCATTCATTATTCCCTACATGGTGCACAATCAGTGGCTAACTCTGTTGTGAGCAGAGAACTAATCACAGATCATTGTTCATGGTTGAAGTGTCACATCATTATTGCAATTTCTGCGTCTATAACATGCATTGGGTCATACGTGCGACTGAAAACCCCCTATACCTTAATTCACCACACTATGACCATTTCGAACAGGACTTTTCAATGTATTTTTCCTTTGGCCGTTCTTTAATGTTGAGTAAATACACTGCACTGCACAAGGACAACAACAAGGACTGGGAATCGATAAGGTACGTGGTCACTACCAGTAGACATTTTTCACAGGGTACATTTTGACACATCACAGAAGACAAAGCACAGGAGAAAATAATACTGTTAATATTTGGTGAATTTCATTTAGCTGTTTTGGTTTCAGCATCTTACCATGCATACCGGTTCTCTGTCATATTGAAAAGACCTGGACATTTTTACAGCAGCTCCACTGTTACCATTAGTAGTTACTGCCTTGATTTTCCTACCATCGAAAATGAAATACTTACAGTTAAAAAGGTCTAAGCTGTGAAATACAATGTTGGATGGACTTTTACTGTTTTTTTATCATAAAGATATGGAAAAAATGGAGTGAAATGTGTTGTTATGGAAGCTGTAGAAAAGAGTTGTCAAATATACGGCCTGTGGACCAAAACCGGCCCTCAAAATGGTTCAGTCTGGCCCATGGGATGAATTTACCAACTGCAAGATTTACACAAAAGACACTGAAGAGACAGAAGACAAAAAATACACAGAAAACACCCAATCAAGTTTGTCTTTGAGTTCACGTTAACCCATAAAGACCCAGGGCTACTTTTGTGTCAGTTCCCAAATAAATCGTCCTCTGTATTTACCTTTTCTTAAGTGATTTATCATCATTTGTTATAATTTTATCCTATGTATTTTGTGTATTTTTTTCAGTGAAAATCATATATTTTTCTATACTTAATTCACCGATCATGTAGATGTTCGTTTAAACTCAGATTATACACTGAACAAAAATATAAAAGCACCACTTTTGTTTTTGCTCCCATTTTTCATGAGCTGAACTCAAAGATCTAAAACTTTTTCTGTGTACACACAAGGTTTATTTCTCTCAAATATTGTTCACAAATCTGTCTAAATTTGTGTGAGTGAACACTTCTTCTTTGCTGAGATAATCCATCCACCTCAGAGGTGTGGCATATCAAGATGCTGATTAGACAGCAGGACTTTTGCACAGGTGTGCCTTAGGCTGGCCACAATAAAAGGCCACTCTAAAATGTGCAGTTTTATCACACAGCACAATGCCACAGATGTCACAAGTTTTGAGGGAATATGAAATTGGCATGCTGACTTCAGGAATCTCCACCAGAGCTTTTGCCTGTGAATTGAATGTTCATTTCTCTGCCATAAGCCATCTCCAAAGCTGTTTCAGAGAATTCATGAAGAAGACTGTGCGAGGAAAATGGTGGTCACACCAAATACTGACTGGTTTTCTGACGCCCCCCCGGACCTCCCAATACAGTAAAAGTGCACATTTTAGAGTGGCCTTTTATTGTGGCCAGCCTAAGGCACACCTGTGCAATAATCCTTCTGTCTAATCAGCATCTTGATATGCCACACCTGTGAGGTGGATGGATTATCTCAGCAAAGGACAAAGGAGAAGTGCTCACTAACACAGATTTAGACAAATTTATGAACAATATTTGAGAGAAATAGGCCTTTTGTGTACATAGAAAAAGTTTTAGATCTTTGAGTTCAGCTCATGAAAAATGGGAGCAAAAACAAAAGTGGTGCGTTTATATTTTTGTTCAGTGTAGTTGAAGGTTATTATAGAAAAAACAGAGAAAACTGAAGAAATAGTGTCTTTTTCAGTTAAATCTCTCATTAACTGAACATAAACCCAGTGTGTCCATCTACTGTCACTGATCCAACTCCATGGGTTTTACTGGTGAATCAATGTTGTAAAAGATGACAGTGTTTCCACGTTCACCACTGAGCCTCTGAGCATCCAAATGGGTCATATCTTTTTTTTTTTTTAACTTGTCCAGCATCGTAACAGCAGGATGGTGGTCTGGCTGCCTTTTGGTGCTGAACAAATTTGCTCCCCTTGATATTCTGCTGTCTTTATTTTGAGTTTCGTTGAACCACATTTCAATGCCGGACCTGACATGAAGGAACAGGGGGAAGGAGAAGAAAGGGGGAGAAGAGAAGGAAAGAGTGAAAGGGGGAGAAAAAGGAGGAAGAAGCAGGCGAAGACCAAATTGGTTCATATCTGATGACCATGAAAAGATGCTAAACAGTATTTTACCTGAATTATTTCTCCATATTGATAGGTTTAATGGTTCAGAAGTTATTAAACGTTTTAGGTCAGCAGATGGTTTTGGTCGCCAATGGCTGTTTGGGTCTTTATGGGTTAAATGCAATAGTTTTCAGTTTCAGATGAATGTTACTAAATGTTTGTGGCTTTGTAGAGCCACTACAATCTGTAAGTTGTACTGGACATGTGAAATGATAAGTTGAGACAACATTGTAAAAATTGCACTTATTTTTATTAAGAAATTTCAGGTTGTTCATGGATGTTCAGGTTATTCACTTTTTTTGTGAAATGATTGTTTGTAAATGTAAATGTTACATTTTTTTTTTTGCACTAAAACAAAGAGAAAATGTTGGAGTTGTCATTATTTATAAGTTATTGTGCTATTATTTTAATGGTGTGGCCCATTTGAGGACTAATTGGGCTGTATGTGGCCCCTGACTTAAATGAATTTGACATCCATGTTGTGGAGTAAATCTGTAATGTACAGTGCATGCAGATCTGTCACTATCAGGTAAAGTTATAGGACCTTCTGCATGTAGACACATGTGTTTTTAATTACTCTTCAGATGTGCAGAGAATGAGCAGAGCTGCGTTGAGAATTATTATTTCACCAAACCCTATATACCCATAAATTATTCTAGTGTACAACTGCACATCAGAAAAAAATGTTAATGTATTCAAAATGCAAATTAAAAAATAAAGCATTGATATTAAAGCTTGGTTTGACTTGTATGTAATTGTAAACAGTATGAGCCCGATATACTGTATATTATGTCTTGTCTGGTGCATTTCATTTGTAAACATACATCTATTATGCCCATTCAGGCTGCAGGGAGGCCACTTTATGCCTAGTAGCGAGATAAAGCAGAGAAATAACAGGATGTTAATCATGATTTGGTTCCTAAGGGGCTACAAAGAGCAGCAGTTTGATAAGACGTGTATGAGAAAATTATAGAAATGTATAAAGCAATCTTCATCAAAGACAGAGAGGAAGGGGCAGCGTCTACAGTGCAGAAAATAATGAAAAGATCCAAGAATCCTGGATAGATTTCAGTGTTTAAAGGACAAGGGCACAAATCAAAGCTGAACACTGTGTTCGCTGATCCTTCTGACGATGCCATCATTCACCTATGGCTAATAGAACCACATGGGCTTGCTTTAACCGTGGCAAACCTTTGTCAAGCTCTACAGTATGGAGTTACACCCACAGATATTACTTCAAACTTCACTGTGCCATAAGGAAGCTTAATATTAAGTGTGTCCAGGAGGAGTTGTCGGCTTCTGTGGGCTTAGAGGCATCTGGGATGGCCCATCACTCAGTGGAAATGGATGCTGCCTTCAAGATGACAACTTTTCCTGGGACACCCATGCATATTTCAACAAGACAATGCAAAACCACATTTTGCACATATTGCAAAGGCCTGTCTGTGGAAGAAAAGAGTGCATCATGTGCTCTGCTGGTCTGCCTATAGTCCTGATTTGACCCCATTAGATAATGTGTGGTGCATCTTACAATGCAAAAAAAAAAAAAAAAATTCTGTTGCATATTGTTTTAAGTGTTTAGAATAGAATAGAATAGAATAGAATAGAATAGAATGCCTTTATTGTCATTATATATATGTACAACGAAATTAAAAGAGACAACTCTCCAGTGGTGCGTAGTGCATAACAGTTTAAAAGAAAAGAAAAAGAAAAGTATAAATATAAATACAGAATAAAAACAAGCATGTCAACCAACCAAGAAACAGTAGAGATAAATATATATTGCACTTTGACCCTGGTTGGACACTAACGATATATGTTAAATATATACAGGGTGGGGAAGCAAAATTTACAATATTTTGAGGCAGGGATTGAAAGACAGTGTATGACCTATTAGTTTATTGAAAGTCATGAGAATTTATTTGCCACAAGAAAATTGACATAATAGAAAATGTTTTTATTCTATGTGTCCTCCTTCTTTCTCAATAACTGCCTTCACACGCTTCCTGAAACTGGTGCAAGTGTTCCTCAAATATTCGGGTGACAGCTTCTCCCATTCTTCTTTAATAGTATCTTCCAGACTTTCTCATAATAGTTTTACTCATAGTCATTCTCTTCTTTCCATTATAAACAGTCTTTATGGACACTCCAACTGTTTTTGAAATCTTCTTTGGTGTGACGAGTGCATTCAGCAAATCACACACTCTTTGACGTTTGCTTTCCTAATTACTCATATGGGCAAAAGTTTCTGAAAAGGTATGGATAATAGTGTTAGGTATGAATATGACATCAATATATGTTTGGTTTCAAAACAATTGACGTAGTGCCTGCTGAGAAAAAACAACTAAATGTTCATTGTAAATTTTGCTTCCCCACCCTGTATCTTTCTTTGAGGTATTGTCACTGCAATGTGTTCAGTACCCATGTTGCACGTGGGTAAAACGTGCTGCTAAATCTGGGAGTGTGGGCTTGGATGGATCTGTACCTCTTCCCTGAGGGCAACAGTGAGAACAGGCGGTTAGGTGTTGTACATATGGTAACATAAGACAGAAGTATCAATGGCATGAAACTGAGCATAAAAACATGAAATATGCTGTATTTTTGTTCATTTTTTCTGCTTTCATTTCTATTTTCCACCTGATGTTTTTTTTTTGATATTGTAAGAGACTTTTGATTATCAAAAAAAAAACAAAAAACTTTTAACTTTCTATTACTTTGCATGGCTGTACTCTATCACACCAAAGTCAGTGTATAAATCAAAGCTATTAGACATAAATTCAGGCCAAAATAGCCAATCATATATGGAACAAAAATGAAATCAAAAACACAAGAAAATAAAACTATGGTACATAGAAGATACAAAACTTCACTCTGCAGCTGTAGGTGAAAGCTTTAGCTGTTAACACGAGTCTGATAATTGTCAAATAGATCAGTATTATCGAACCTCAGAGTCCATGTAGGATCATAGGGATATGGAGTGCATGTACGTCCATGCTGCGATTTATACACTGCAGTATCTACATTCTATGCCATATTTAATTGGACACAGGTATAGAAGCCACAGGATTCACCCAATCTAATCAGTTTCATCATTTCGTGTCCAAATCTGTCAGGCATGATTTAAGTAAGTTGTTCACTCTAGTGATTTACTTAAATCAATGAATATTGTAGCTGTATAAAATATGCACATGTAAGGTTCAGAAGTCTGCACCTCACAGCACTTGTATCTGTTGCATTTCAATTATTTTCAGGCTTTTTGAGTAAGTTTCTAAATCTGGTTCAGAATAATATTAACATTTGCTTCTATGGAGCAAAAAAAAAAAAAATTATTAGGAAAAGATGAAAATGGAAACAATGAAAAGCAATATATATTACCTCTTCTGCATGGCTGATATGTGTCCTGTACCAATTCAGTTTGATAAATACTCAACAAAATCTGGTTGTTGTTGTACAATAGCTTGTTTAACTGGAGTGGAAATGCACAGTTTATTTTTGACCATAATGTAAAATAAAAATGGTGACCAGAGTAAGTGCACTGAATATGCACATATATGGAAGACAATATTAAATCTTGAGGCTAGCAATAATAAATTAAAGACAAACAAGCCTGAAGTGAGTAAAAGAATCTCCAGAGCAAGTGAATACTGAACTGTAACAAATTTCTGTAATTTCTACAGTAACAAAATTACAGTAGCTTCTTGTTCCAACAATTTACAAGGTGTAACTGTATATTGCAATGCATTATGGGTAAAATAATATTTACAGTGACTTCAAGCATTTGTTCACAGTACCACATTGTAAAAGTACAGGATGGTTGTGTTTTCACTTGGTCCTGACTGTGAACAAATTACTATTACACACAGTTAATATTAGAAAGCCTGAAAGAGGACATAAAGGCAGACACGGGGGGACAAATCCAACATCCATCCACTCAATAAAGCATAAGACATTATGAGCCTAAAAAATTAAAATGTGATTCAAATAGTAACTTCATGCAATATAATTTGACTGTGTAGACATCTATTTTAACTCGGCGTGAATGTAGACATGTCAAAACCAACATTTTAGTAAGAATGTTTCTTTATTTTTGTGAGTGACTGTATTTCACATTATTTTATTTATCTTAGTCATATTTCATACAGGGTGTGGGACTCAGAATGCACTGTTTTTGCAAATGTTAGCAAGCAAAAACTGGTTAAGTCAAGCTAACGCTAGCTGCATGCATTTGCCCAGTTCGGAAATGCCTCCAATAGTCCAGGCTCTGTTAGCACCGTTAGCTACAGTCAAACTGGAGTAGTAAAAACCAACCATCCATCCATCCATCCATCCATCCATCCATCCATCCATCCATTATCTTCGGCTTTATCGGGTCGTGGGGGTAACAGTCTAAGCAGGGATGCCCAGATTTCCCTCTCCCCAGACACCTCCTCCAGCTCTTCTGGGGGGAAAAACTAAAAAACAATTAATGGTTGTTTCTAATATAAAACAACAATACATTGCTGTAATTTATATACAGCAAAAATTTGTGAAAAGTATCCAATAATATACTGTAATTTTTATTTATTTATTTATTTATTTTTTACAGTAATTAGCAAATAATTTTACAGCACTTTATTGGCAACTTTTTTTGCCTGGTATTTACTATAAATTCTACAGGAAATTTATTACAGTGTGTGTAATTCTGCCTTCACAGAAACATAATGGGAGCCCTTTTCCTAGACAAAAGTAGGAACAGGTAAATTATACAGTAGTTCACTGCAAATTTGATAACAAAATAGCTTGTCATAATGACACATTTTTGGCACCCTGGTTTCCACACCAGCTGCCAATTTCCTACTCCTGTGGTTAGGCCGGACCATTGGAAACAAATGTTCTTGGCAAAAAGAATACCTTGTGTAATGCCCATTAGATGTACCAAGACAAGTACTGTGCTAAGCTATTATTTAACTTGGTGTGGTGCTATCACAGCTCTGCTTTTCATCTACCCTTTCACACAGTAGACACTGCAGCATATGAGATATATGGCTAGTTTTGGGGGGAGCCAAGTTTAAAAAAAAAAAAAAAAAAAAAATGGACCATTTGTCAAAGTTTTGACTGAGATCAAGATTGTAAGAGTGAATACTAGATTTCTGTAACCACATTAATAGCCATTGCGCCAGTATGTCCCCTTTGTTTCTCTGTTTTTTGTATGATAAGACTGAGTAGAAGCAGTTTTTCAACCATGTAGAGAATATCAAATCCATCTGATAGCTCTGGCCTCCGCATTAGTCAGGCTTTCATCTCGCACATGAGTAGGCAACGCTGCAACATTTAGAGTGTATGCCTAAAGCTTCCAAGATCAGTTGAAGGATAGTGGTATCTTGAGCTGTTTAACTCAACTTCAGATGCACTTATGTGTAGATTTGTAATATATGTTGCATTTTTCATTGCATGGGGTTACCATCAGTTCTTGTAAAAATATATATGTGGTGCATTTAATTTGATTATTTATGAGGCATGTTTGCAGTTCAACTCCACAGTGTAAAGTAATGTTGTATATTGTCAAATAGAAACTTTTCTCCTGTAGTTAATAGTTATCTCCTTTAAAGAACTGAGTTTTCATACGTTATTAATCTACATCTGATATTGACCGTCTTTACGTTCCATATACATACAGTATGCTTAAAACATTAATGAGTAAGCCTATAAACTCTTAAAAACTCTCAAAAACTTTATTCACCTTACCTGACACTGATTTTTTATTATTATTAATATTACCTAGAATTACTCCTTACTCATTCCCCACTTCTACCTCAGACCAGAATAGCTCAGATGAAGGTGTGGACAATTAGGGAGTAAAACTGGCGCCTTTGTCACTCTAATGTCTAATAATATGTTTTAGTGGGGTGTAAGACCATGTGCAAACTAAGGGCAAGGTTCACGTCATTACCTCTGATTGTCAAACTCCTGCAAGTAGTGCAAGACTCATAGTCATTATTTTTTTTCCATTTTATTTTTCCATTCTGTCATTCACACATACATAGCGTACCGATTAGACTATATGCTTAACATTTGGTCACAGATGTAAGGAATGCGGCATAAATGTAACAGATAAACTGTTCATTTCAGTAACGGCAGTAAGATAATTTCATTTGACCACAGTGAAACCAAGCTTTGTAGTGTTTTATTGTGTATTTATAAAAACCCATATTACTTCTTTTACCTGCTAAGCATCGAAAATTCATTTGCATGCTCTGTGTAACCATGACCAGACCGCTTTTTCAAAGACTGAAGCATACATTCCGGATTGCTGAGCATCGTGCCCCTAGGCCAGAATTTAGAGCGAAGTCAGCAGATTCAGAAAGTCATTCACATCTTCACAGAACTGCCAAGAAATGAGATGAGGATTCTGTTTCCTTATTTTAGACAAAACAGTCAAAAGAGCTTTTATGTCATGAAACGTGTGTTTTGAGTCAGGACAGCCTTGATAGCTCGGTGTATTACAGCATAGAGGTAAGTGATTTTGGTGAGAGCTCAGCTTATATTTGAAGTTCCAACTGCCTTTGTGCAAGCGTTGGCTTTGTTCACATGTTGTCAGTAAAGAAGTCACTGTTCAAGTAATGCTAGACAAACAACAGATGAACAAATGACCAGGGCTGTGACGTGGCAGTTGATCATATCACTTGTCAAGATGTTGTGGCAGACAGCGGAAAATACAATATGATTTCAGCCCTATGAGCCTATACTAGATAAAAAGCAAAGAAGGAAAGAAAAATGCTGATCGAGCCTTCAGAAGTCTAATGTTTGCAGCATATTTATTACTGAATGTATAAAGGGAGAGATAAAGAAAGACTTAAAGGTTAATATAAAAACTACAGTAAGCTATATGAACAATTATGAGCCAAAGTCCTGCCCCTTTCATTGTGCCTCATGGAATCTGACGAATATTTGTCAATAGTGAGAGATGAGGTTTGGATCTGATTTAAATAGTGTCTCCATATACACGTTTGTCAATTTAACCCATAAAGATCCAGTGCTACTTTTGTTGTAGTTCCTAAATCTTAATTTTCTGTGTATTTAACATTTCTTAAGTGATTTACCACCATTTATTATAATATTATCTTCTGTATTTTGCATTTTTCAGTGTAAATCAGGTATTTTCCTATATTTAATTTACTGATCATGTAGATGTTCATGAAAACTCCGATTAAAGTTGAGGGTTATTATATCAGAAATGGAAAACTTATGAAAAAGCGACTTTTTTAGCAAGGGTATCAATGACTGAACATATAAACAAGGATCTATGACTTCTGTCATTGATCCAATTCAATGGGTTTTACTGGTGAATCAGTGTTGTACAGTAGAAGATGACGGTGTTTCCATGTTCACTACGGAGCCTCTGAACGTCCAAATGGATCATATCTGATGACCATGAAAAGATGACAAACTGCATTTAACACCAATTATTTACATGTATTGATGGGATTAGTTGATCAACAGCTGCTATTAGACAGTTTACATAAGTAGATGGTTTTAGTTTTCGGTGGCTATAGAAGCTATAGAGACATTTTCAACAGCTCTGAACACATTGTGGACAGAGGCAGTTATGATGATGTCGCCTCTATAACTTTCATGTAGGGCTGGATGATATGGAAAAAAAAATAATATCGCAATAATTTTTTCCATATAAGACAATATTGATATAACAGATTAGATTTATATAGCGCTTTTTTGGTCACTCAAAGCGCTATACATTATTGACCCATTATTCATTCACTCTCACATTCTCCCTCTGGTGGTGGTAAACTACATATGTAGCCACAGTTGCCCTGGGGCAGACTGACAGAAGCATGGCTGCCAATTTGCACCTCCGACCACCACCAAACATTCATACGCATTCATACACCAGTGTGAGTGGCACTGGAGGCAAGGAGGGTGAAGTGTCTTTCCCAAGGACACAACGGACTGACTAGGACAGAGCAGGATTCAAACCGCCAAACCTTCGGTTATTGGCCGACCCGCTCTACCATCTGAGTCATGGCCTTGATTTATGTCATGATCTGAATCATGATATAAATCAAATCACTATTTTTGTCAAGCTAAAATTTTCCATTATTCATAAGTTAGTTGTGAAGACATCAGAAGGTTTTTGATTTAAATATTATTTATTTTCTGTCAGAGGTTGAACATCACAGATGTGCTGAAGAACATTGTACAACTATTTCAGATAAATAAAACAGGTACATATATTTAAAACTAAACTAAAAGTCTGACCAGCATGCAAAAGTTTTCAAGTTTTAAAAGAGACCACAAGCAAAACAGACTATCTTCATGACATAATACCGGGATCATAGACGTGGGGGTGCATTTCTTAACCGTCAAAACTGGTGTAAACCAAAAATGAAACTTAAGGAAAGATGAGTGTTTGAGTTCTTCACATTGGTTACATGTATTCGTTCGGTACACCTCGGTATTGTATTGAAGGCCCCGAACCAAAACAGTTCACACCCTACTTTTCAGTAACCCTGTCACCCAAGTCCTCGGTCACATTTTCTCCTGAGGGAACACTTATTATCTCCCGCTGTAGCCCAAACATTAGCGTGTGTGCTGCGGCTGCTCTTACGCCTGTGCTGTGTGCGTCAACCTCAGGGGTGCCCCTACCAATTATGGGCCCCATGAAAGCATAATCATTATGGATCCTACAGAAATGGGCTATCTTCTTAATCAGTCAGACTGGTTCGGCGCGGCGCTACTTTATTATGATTGGCTGTTCTTACGTCTGTCAAAAAAATGGAAAATGAATTCTATCAAAATTGTATTGAACATGTCTCATATTTCTATCGAGGAAAAGTTATTTTGCAATATAGATCATTATCGTTTTATCGCCCAGCCCTACTTTCAGGTGTGTTTATGTTTACACATTTTCATCATCTGATACTTCAACAATTTTGGCACAAACCATGACTTTCTTGACTTGTAAAATTATCTTTTAAATTGACAGACATCATATATATAAATAATGCATAATTCAAGTGGGGTCAAAAAAATTATTTGTGTCCTGCCTTTGACTGAAATATAATTCTTTTCCAAAATAAAGGGGGTGGATAAACTACAGTAGACCTTGTGGCATGAAGCCCATCTTGTATTCTTCTCTGTGTTTCTTAAGTAGAGGCCTTGGCCTATTCCTGACTGTAATCTGCTGTACCTGAAGCGCAAGGAACAGAGTAACATGGTCTCAGTGTGGTTATTCTATTTTGCACTGTACATACACCTGTGCACCTGAATGTCTGCCACAGGACCATTATTTTTGGTTTTGTCAGTGTAGAAGCCAAAAAAAAATCCATGCTTGAAGCCACTACAAGCCTTATCCAGCTGCCAAGGGGAATGTAGATTTTTCAGTGTACACAATTCTAGCAAGGACAAAATAAAAAAATCTGCTCAATGCATGTTAAAATGATTACCCAAAAAGATGAATACCAGCAGCCAAGGCACGTTTTGTTTACTGACATTTTATGCCACTCTGTTTATGCATCTGTGTTCATGAGCTCTATAGACAATTACAGGCTGTTTTCACATGAAAGGTAACATTTAATGGGATAGTGGCAGTGTGACTCAGTATTTACAGGCTCCGGGGTAGGTTTGGTGCTTATCTCTGACCTCTTTTGTGTGGAATTTGCATGTTGTAGAGTCCCAAACACTCTTTTATCAGAGGGACCGAGATAGAAGTGGTCAGTAGTTTAGAATGTGTATGTGATTATCCATTTATGTGCTTCAGCTGCTTGATGGACTACCTTAGTTTTGTGACTCACAGGTTAGTAAGTGCCAACAAGTGATGGGCTGTTCTGAAAAGAAACAGTCAAGAATGATAATGTGCTTGGTTTTTGAGAATAATTCAATCAGTCATTTATTTATATAGCACTTCACAACAACACCAAGAAGACCAAAGTGCATTACATCTAAAAACCAGATCAAATTATAAGATGACACTAACTGAGAAGAATTGTATAGGAGCTGTACAGTGCACATGTCTTCTCATTTTTCTTTGACGTCATGGGAAATGTCATGACAGCCCAGGAGGCCCTCAAGTAATGAAAACTTGAGGAGTTACAAACTGATTACATCTATTAAAAAACTTTGTGAAACTGGAACCAAGTACATAATGAATCTGATAAAGTTACATTTTAATGTAATGGTTTATTTTCTGTCTTGAAGCGCTTGATTTACATCTGCATCTAAAATTAATCTCTGAAGCAATTTTGCATCATTGAGGAACAGAAGTGAAGTTAGGTCAAATGACTGTACTGTCAATAGGGTGGGAGGGTGTGGGGGTGGGGGGACATTTCAACCAAAAGTACTTTTTGATTATTGATGGGAACTGTTCATCTAATTCTGCTGTCTTCTTTAGTGAGTCTGAAGGAGACACAGTTGAGTCTGAATTAATCAGAACACTTCAGTCTCATTTACTCTATAGAAGTTTGGTGTCTTGACACTCAAGTATTTTGGTGAAAGATACAGAGAACCAGTTGTACTATCTTTAGGGTGAGTTCAGAGTGTAGGGGGGAACTAAATGGGGGTGTAACAGGCTGAACAGGTTGTCACCGGTCATTAAAGTCTTTTAGCCTGTGCAACAGTTAGGGTCAAACCAGTCTAAAATTAATATACCATATATATCTATATCTATATCTATATCTATATTTATATCTATCTATCTATCTATCTATCTATCTATCTATCTATCTATCTATCTATCTAGATAGATAGATAGATAGATAGATAGATAGATAGATAGATAGATAGATAGATAGATAGATAGATAGATAGATAGATAGATAGAATGTTTAGTGTAGGGTCAGTGTCTGTCTTACCCTAATGTTGCTGTCATTCAAACACATTTCTACATCGTTAACCTGTTCATACAGTTTTTTCAAATGCCAGTAAAAATGTGCTCAGTTCAATTCAATTCAACTTTATTTGTATAGCCCAATATCACAACAAGGTTATCTCAAAGGGCTTTACAGAGTCAGTTGGATGTAAACAACAGTCAAATAAACAGCAAGAAAATGAATAGTGTCCAGGGCATCCCCCGTCCTTAGACCCTCCTTCTCGGCAAGGAAAAACTCAAAACCCAGTGGGAAAAGGGAGAAACCTCGGGGAGAACCACAGCGAAGGAGAGATCCACTCCCATGGACGGACAGGCTAGAGATGCACCAGGACTGATGGACGTCCATTTGCAGATGTAGTTCTAGTCTGCAAGGATGCAGTAGGGTGGACACATGGGGGGTCCATCCCGCTGGATGAGACAGGCAGGAGCGAGGAGGCCCATCCACAGTGGTGAGGCCGAGGACGTCCATCCAGACAGGTGGGGGAGGGGGTCAGGACACAGGACAGGGCAGGACACAGATGGGTCAGCGCAGATCCTGTCATCATTGGCTCCCAAGCGGTTACAACTGAAAAAGTAGCCACTCCCCCGGAGGGGAGTGGGGAAAGGGGACACCGGGTGAATAGCACTGCACAAACTAAGTTGGCTAAATATTAAAAATATAAGTGCAGACCAGAATGGTACGTAGAACCAGAAACAGGAGATAGGACTCAGTGCCTGTACTTCCCCCAGCATTCTTGCTCCTAGGGCAGCTTAGACTGAACTGTGGGTTCAGTCTGGTTTGAACTAGCCTGACCATAAGCTTTTTCAAATAGGAACGTTTTTAGCCTGACCTTAAATGTAGAGACTGTCGGCCTCTTTAATGTTAACTGGAAGCTGATTCCATAAAACAGGAGCTTGGTAACTAAAGGCTCTAGCTCCTACTGTACTTTTACAGACCCTGGGAACTACCAGTAGACCTGCATTCTGAGAACGAAGGGTTCTGTTGGGATGGTACGGCACCAGAGCATCTCTGAGATAAGAGGGGCCCATACCATTAATAGTCTTGTATGTGAGGAGGAGGATTTTGAATCTAATTCTAAACTCAATTGGAAGCCAGTGAAGGGCTTGGAGCACAGTGTTCTGTGTTTCTGAGTCACAATGACTTTCGGCCATCCAAATTTTTTCACTTCATCCTTTCACCTGAGAAAATGTCGTGCTAAATTTCATTCTGTCAAACCTTTTGTGAGATATCACATTTTAAACTGACCTTTGCATTAGTCTGTATTGTCATCACACATCTGCTAATGATTGTGTTTGACCTTGTTTTTAAAGGAGCTACATGTAGTGTTTCTACTTTCAAACAAAGTAACGTAGCAGCCTAAAAGTACCATTAAAGAGTTTAGAATAAAGAGGTCTGACATTTTGAAAGATGTCAATGGATCTATTTACACCAATGGGCTGGGGGGATTTATGAGACCACTAGAGGAAATAGTGAGTCAGTCTGCCAAAGAAAATGACAAATTGAATAAAACTAGAAGCACTGTTGTTGTTTTCACCACTAGACCACTGGAGTTTGATGCTGAAATCACAGTAGTTCTTCTGCGTAAGTAAGTGTGACTATGAGGCTTATGAAGATACCAAGTTATTATGGGATGTTATTATCTTTGCAAAGTTGCCATTTGTTGATCAACAACTGTGACAGTTCTGAACTTGTTTGGATGATTCCAAACAGATATTTAGTGCAGCTTTTGATAACACAAACCAGCTGGAAAAGGGAGATGATTTGTGGCTATCTGTGGTACTGTGGCTATTTTCTGGCTTAAAACAGAGGTAAGCTAACAGAGCCATAATGTAATCAAGCTGACACAGCATGGGAAGATTATAAGACACACTGTTATTTTGACCAACTGTCAAAATACTCAACTATGAGTTTTAGTTTGCCAGAAAACTTGATGATATATAATACAGATGTGTGGAAACAATAAGCTTTATATTTTATTCAGTGAGTGATTCAGTCTGTGAATACATAGCATTAAGTTGTTGGTGGTTTTACCAGTCCAAAGCGTGTTCTGGTTCTGGAATATCAATACTACATAAAGCCCTTTTGGCCACTGATACCAGGCTCCGGTAAATATAAGGCAAAATATGTTTTTCAACACACAATAGCTGCATGCACCAAGTGTTTTTTTTTTTTGTTTTTTTTTTTTTTTTTTTTTTAAATTGAAGATTATTCTAAAATCTAAAACTTATGACCCATCCATTACTCTGATACCACAGCTGAATCATGTTACATTTTTGTTTTTATAATAGGCCTATAAGAATACACATCAGAAATCACCCACTATTGCCACTGAACAGCTTGTATTGTGTTACAGAGGAGTCATTTCTTAGCTAATCCAATTGAACACCATACTGTGTAATAAGTAACTGGAGTCATTATATCCCATTGGTCAACAGTTCCCAGCACTAATGGCAGTTAACTATTAAGCAGCACATTCCTGTGTAGGCTGTCAGCCAGAGGGCGTTGCCAGTTTCATTAAAATTCACTTTTAATTAATGATCTTGTCTGTTTATTACAAGCATTGTGATGTGCATGAGTGCAACCCCTGTGCATTTACACATTGTCAACATGACAATAAACCCTGATGGCTATCTTTGGTTATGATCTAAAGATGATTCTTACAGTGTTTAATTAATTAGGAAGGGTGGGTTAAACTTAGAAACTGTCACAGAGCCCAGTGCCCTCACAGAAACACTGTCACAGTGCCTCAAGGTCTGGTCACTTTCATTATAATAGACAGCAGAGAAGATTTGGTTTCTGTTGCAGTCACCAGGCAGCTGCAATCATGAGCGCAGCTCTCTCACACTCTCGCCCAGTAATTAGAAACAGGGAGGATGGAGGGGAGAGCTTGCATTTAACCTTCACATCTCCTTGTTTTATTAGAAGTGAATTTTCTCTGCTGATTTGGGTAATCCTCCTGCACAACTTGTGTCTTATTTCATTCTGTTTTCATAATATGCTCAAGGTATTACTTGTTATAAATACAAAAATGTTTCTGCTGTCTTGTTTGGGTATTTATTTTATTTTAGTATATTTCTAATTACAGGATGGGATTTATGTGCTGTCTGAACTGTCTGAAGAATAATTTAAATTTGTTCATTCTTATCATATAGAATGGACTTTGGAATTGGAGTGTAGTGGAAATTAGTTGTGAGGTGTATGCTCCTTATCCACCCCACAACTAATTTTGTATGCCAACAGGGACGCTTGGCTTGCCGCCCTTCAGTGTGTGCACCGAGGGAATCCCAAATTCCTGTCGTAAAAGCACAGGAAGCTGTGACCTCCTTTGAAAGACTATGAATCATCCTGTTATCTCCATCTCTTCAGCCGCGGAGACTCTCATTCTAACGTATCACTGTCGAGTCAGGGCTTGGTAAATGAAGTGGGAAAGCAGTGGTAATGACATTGCAATGGCATTCTCAGAAATGAATTGGGGAAATAAAATTTGCATGGCTTCAGATATGCAAACAACATTATGGTCCAAACTCAAAAGAAAGTTGATGCAGGAGTAAACCTAAGTCATACAAAGGTTCGATACGAGAGATCTATTCAGTAATATGCTTTTCGGTGCAGTCCCAGGCTGGGGTAATGAAGTCATTAGCATGCCCTGTGTGTATCTAGTCAAATTACCTATTGACATTGCTATTGCGATTCAAAACAACCAGGCCTTCGAGTCAGCTGATTAAATGCAGGAAATCCGTGTTCTGGCTGATTTTCTCTTAATTGGTGGTGAAACCTCTACCCAAGTTCACACTCAGATGATTGTTCTTGGGAAATATGCACTATATTCCACCTCTGCTGGGATCTAATTTATCCAGAAACTCTGAGTTTAGCGGTAACATCTGAAAGACATTTGCAAATAGAAAACGTAAATTGTTTTTTAGAGGACGGCAGTTACTCACTCAGGTTTATTTAACTTAACATATCCACAATGCAGGCGTATAGAGAGGTTTTACTGTTTCACTTGGATTTGTTTGATTTATCCTGGCATGCACATTAGGTCCGAATCTCTTCTCCACATCCTGGTTGGGATATGATTTAGACCGTAGCGAGCTCCTGAATTAACAAACAGTCATTGGTAAATAATATCTGAGGCATATGAAAATGGGTTTCAGACTTACAACAGAGAGCGGTTTGCATTAATCATGTTGTTCAATTGTCCAGGTGAATGAGACATTACAAAGATGAAAGATATTTGATTGATAAAAGTAGGAATCCCTGCTCCCCATTTCTAATCTGTGTGTAGGAACAGAATGAATTTCAAAGGTCACTTCACTGCCATAGACAGACATGGGTACTGTATGTCACTTTTTCAGCTTTTCTTGGCTGAGACCTGAATATACAAATGTATACAGTATTCCAGACTCTGACTGAAATAATATTCCACCCACATAAGAGTAGTTATTTATCATTTGATTGATTTATTTTAGTGAAATGGTCACAGTGGAGACTGCTAAATTTAAATTTTACAACGTCCAGGGAATTAATAGTGGTTTGTCTTTTTTTATTGACTTACAGAAACTCCAGTTAAACCACAGCATTGTAGTACAGATTTATAATTCATGGTCAGAAATGTGTCAGCACAAAGCCATTGGTAGGTATAAATGATTGTGTTCGTATATGCGCCCAAGGGAAGGACAACGTGGTGGGGTTCACATGTGGCAAAATGCCAAATCCAATTCTTCTGCAAAAATAGGTTTAGGCTGGCCTCTCGCCAAAACACTAAGTAAATCTATCTTGTGCCAAATTACAGTGTTATCCAAGCTGGATTTGATATGGCTTATGCTGTTTAAAGATGACTAATAATGGCTGTTATAGATGAATTAGTAGATTCTGGATTAAGATGGTGTTATATAATGTAATGTACAAAAAAAATCCTCAGTATCTCTTCTTATGCGCTTGGCTTTCTGTTTCTTTCTGTGTGGAAGATAGGTTAGGTTAGATTTTTTCAACTGTTAATGACTATGACATTTCTAAATGTCTTGTAAAATAGGGCACATTGCCTGACTTTAAAAGGGGAGATGGGACACCTGGTGGTCCTGAGCTGGCTAGGGGCCCAAAGGATAGAGAAAAGGCTAACCTTTTAAAATAAAATAAGATTAGGTCATTCATCCTTGTCTCAGCATCTCCATTGTACTGCTTTGCACAGAGGAAAGATGAAATCACAAAATCTAAAGGCCTCACGCTCAAAACCCAAACTCGAGAGTTACATTTCATGCCACACATATACAACATATTGCAGAACTGCATATATACTTCAAGTATGATAATGGAAAATCTGCAAAACAATGTGGCGCTCCTTTCTGGCATGATTTCAAACCATTCGCCTCCTACTGTACAAAGTCAGTCCTGATCTCAATTAACATATTGATTCTGAGAAGTCTCTCCATAGAGAAAAATGTCTATAAAGCATTAAGGATTTTGCTTTTAGCCATCTGTTAGAATAACAGTTCCACAATATGCATAATGTATGGCTGAAATCTTGCTATCTACTGGGTGAAAATTAAAGAAAAGGTTGTTCACTCCAGAAGTTCAGGTTGTTCAGACCATGGTCTATTGAACTGATAATTTCTTTCCCTTAAAACTCACAATGCTTCCCTGCACTCCTTTTGACATAATGTCTTTCTCCATATCAGCAGGATAGAGCTAATAATATGAGGCTGCTAATCACTTAGAATCAGAGTTTGCATGGGTTATTATAACTGTAGAAGTGAGTATTCATTTCTGCACTGAGCAAAAATAAAGCACCTGGCTCTAGTGCCGCAGTAGAGTGCAAATTTCTTTGTTATTTTTCCTCTCGTCTACAGTGTGGATTAGCATGTCATTTCTGCACATCACATTGCTCACTGGAATAATTATCACCTGACTAAATATCCCACAGGCAGCAAAGGTGGTGATGTGCTAATTCTGTATGTGAGTTAAAATAGAACCTTAACAGTAATGCCAACATACTGTACTTCTGATTCTTTAAACATTTTAATGTAACATCATCCTGCTTGTTGCTTACATAAATGTGCTTTTATATTTGTGGTGACAGACCCTACATTAGGAACTGTTGCTATTATCATTAAACTGAACTGTAAGGAAGTTTATTAGGAGAAAGAACCTAATACTTGTATTTCAGCCATAACTTAAATCATTTAATCTTGCAGTGTCTCCTTATTGTCTTTTCCACTGACTTACAGCAAAATAGATATTGTGTAAATATGATTCTAAAGGAGCCAAAGCTATTCTTTTACTACCTGTGCATTCAACAAGCAAATGGAAACCTATAGGCAAAACAGTGTTTGATTTCCAAACTTCGTACTTTCACTGAACCAAAACAGCTGCAGGGAGTCAGAGCCCTGGTCTACATCAGTGAGTCAGAGGCATCAGTGCCTCCAGTCTCATGTCATTCCCTTTTAATATTTTCATTAAGGTGATTACACACAAAACCCTTGATAAAATTCATGTCATTGTTGTAGCAAATTTAACTCTCTGCCCCGAGGATATTAGCTGGGTGATGTTAACCTTTTGGTGTGATAAAGATAAATCCCCAATTTGGGAGATGCTTCTTTTCAAGAGGACTCCACCATCCTGACAGAGAATAAACCCTTTTATCATGCTCCAGTGGTGCTTAAAAACAGGGACACTGTTAAAGCTCTGTGGTGGACAGTGTCCTGTAAAGGCTGTGTTAAAATTTAATCTCACTGTGTAACAATAAACCCAAAATCCAGAGGTCAGTCTTGTTGTCATGTTGTCTGTGACATGGAATCAGGAATGTCATGGTCTGCCAGTCCCCTGATTGGTTCCCACTCTCTAATATAACAGATTTTTACGCTGCAATTGGTCATTACAACTATCAGTCACCTGGTTTTACACTGCCAAATACCTGATTAAAAAAAAGTCTGAAATTCACCTGTGTTTAAAAATTATTAGATGTATACAGCTGCTTTTAGTTTTGCCAGAGTCTCATGAGGTAAGTTCTCATAAATGTGTTTAATTTGTATTTTCAATAGAGGTGGTGTGGACTGAGGAGGAGAATAAATTATTCGTCTATGAAAAAAGACAAACGTTTGTTATAATAAAGAGTAGTACCCTACATCACCACCTGCTGATGACACAACGCAGCCTATATTAGTGGCTCCAATCCAGTTTATGGATGTGCACATATTTTGCAAAACATATTACAAAATATTTTCAAAGGTTGCTTCATATTTATAGAAATACAGCTACTGAAAAACATGAAGGGTGTGGGATTTTTTGTTTTTAAATTTGACACATTCTCACAATGTTGATTGTGATTTACACAGCATAGAAAAACATAACTAAACAAAAAAATCAAAAAGGTCCCTTGCTCAAATATAACCTTAGCCTTATTTAGCCTTTAGTTTTGATTATAGTACACATTCACATTATTTCAATAAGCTTATGCAGCGTCGTAACATTTATTACCCCGCCCCCCCAGACGGGGAGGCAAGGGGTGTTGTTTTTGGTTTGATTTGTTTGTTTCTTTGTTTATTTCTTTGTTCGTTTGTTTCTTTGTTTGTTAACACAAATTGGGTTTATAGATTGCCAGTGACCCAGAATGGATCTGATTACATTTTGGGAACAGTAGGTCAAAGTTCAAATTTTTTGGAATTTTTAAAATATTTTTTTTCCCATTTACGTATAATTGGAGAAATTTCATGTCTGTAGCCGCAAAACTATTGGTTGAATTCATACCAAATTTGGTTTGTAGATTGCCAGTGATCTAGAATGGATGTGATTACATTTTGGGGAAAGTAGGTCAAAGTTCAAATTTTTTATGAATTTTTAAAATTTTTTTCTTCTCTCACTTACTTATAATGGGTGAAATTTCAAGTGTCTATACAAACATTAATTTTGTTTCAATTTACTTCAAACTTGGCACATATATAGAGGCAATTGATATGCTCACATCAGCCCAAGCATAGACATGATGATATCAGCTGGATCGAGACCAAAATAAGTTACAGTATG
Organism: Sphaeramia orbicularis; assembly: GCF_902148855.1. Classification (NCBI taxonomy): domain Eukaryota; kingdom Metazoa; phylum Chordata; class Actinopteri; order Kurtiformes; family Apogonidae; genus Sphaeramia; species Sphaeramia orbicularis. Next base: position 31,657,845 of record NC_043969.1, on the reverse strand, counting down.
TGCGAGGGGCGGGGGTTTGTTGTGCCTGGCACCACATGCTTCCATTGCTTTTACACACATAACGTTCCTGTTATCTGGACTCATCAGACCTCATGACCTTGTACCATTAAAACACAGTCCAGTCTTCATGTTCTCTGTCAAACTGAAGGTTGTTTAAGCAATGAGAAGCTACTCACTACATCAATTAAAGGGTTAAAGAACACACTGAAGCTGAAACATGTTAATCATTGCATACCAATGGACTTGACTTATATTGATTTTAGCTGTAGTTATCAGTGACCCATACAACATGGGCCACTGAAGATTCAGCATGAAAGATTTGCAAGTGCTTATGTACTTACAAGAATTTTGTGTTGGTGTGCTGGGAGCTGATGGTTTGTTAATGCCAGTGAGCTCCATTACAAAACTAATGACTGTCTCGGTTGACTACATTCATGGCAATAGCCAACAGCTTTGGAAAAAATTGCTGGCCAACTGCTGCAAAATAGTGAAAACTCAACGTTTGTCATAAATGTGACTTGTACAGCCATCAGGGTTTTCTTCTGAGATAAAAATCATGCAGAAGACAGATTAAAAGTTTCCTTTACAAATAAAATGATGCATAACCTGTGTTTAAAACCTAATTAATGCCATGAGATGTCACATATAAATTAACAACATCTGATGGTGAAAAACTCTGTAGAATAATTAATTTTACAAGATCGGAATATTAAAAGGTCACGTTGAAGGCTGTTATATTGAATTTCTGTAGAAAGTCACAACAAGGGTGATAATTATTTCCAAGGCTGAACATATGCTGATCTCTATCTAATGGACTTAGTTTTTCCTGCAAAAATCTTTTCTCATACGAATCTACGATAATGTACATTCCATTTAGCTGTTTTTAATTTACATTTTCAATTTGAACAACACAAACTGCAGTGAAAAAAAGAGGAAAAAACTTGCACTTGAAAGTTTTTTACTTTGAAAAGGTGGAACAGTTGGTGGATTGATAAAACATAAATGCAAATAAGTGCAGTGGAAGCAGATTTAGAGCATAATTATGCATGCGTGCATGTGTGGACCAATATGGAGATTGTAATATCACTGAATTTTCTTTACACACACACACACACACACACACACACACACACACACACACACACACACACACACACACACAAACAGAAATGCCTTAGTAGGTAGAAACAGCAAATAAATGCTACCATGTATGAAGATCTGCAGAGAGAAATATTACATAAAAACTGGAGTTTGAGAATGTTGTATGATCCAGACCAGTGGTTCAGTTTAGGAGGCAAAAGCTGTCAGCCAGCTGCAGGTTTTTTGGTAAAATACCTGAAATCTGTCAGCTCCTTCAAACATCTTGGGTAGTATGTTGTCATATGAAATAATACTGTGCATCAAACAGGCAAAGAAACATACATTTTTTTTTAGATTTTTCTGAAAGATTTTTTTTTATTTGTGATATATTCAGACAGAAACCTGCCTTTAACAAGCACTTGATGGGATATTACTATTATTGCAATATTAACAATAATAAAACAGAACCAACACATATACAGCTGATAGATCGATGTATCACTATTTACTTCTTTTTCTTTCCTTCTACTGGGAATATTAGCTTTTACCCTGGAGTTGCAGTACTAATGAGGTTCATTTACAACAATCAGTTGTATTTCCCAGTAGTTAAACATGGTCATTACCAAGCAACAACCATGCATGATTAAAAACATCAGAAAAGCAGAACCTTACACTATAAATAATGTAGTATAGTGTCCTAGTGCATGTCACTCTCCTTTGATTCTCCAAGCTGCAGTGCTTGATAGTTTTTGGCATCATTGAACAAAACTCTATAATTACCTTTCCGCTTATTGTAATTCAAGTGGTCTGTGAGGAAACAAGCATCCTACCCAGACATTGGCTAATCACAGGTGTTTTTCAAAGAGGCGGGGGGTTAAAGACGTGACTGACAGCTATAATTACGCATCGCTGATCAGATATGATTTGGACTGGGAGACAAGAGCTGCAGAAGGAAGGTGTGCGTTTCCACATGCTAGCATATTTCAAAAGCTTTGAAACACCGCCGTCAAGTATATTATATGGACAGAAAATACTGGAACACGTCACACCTACAACTTCTAATTTATGTTGAAATATATAGGGTCATGAAAAAGGTTCATGTTAGCTGTTGCCAGAAATTATCATGATAAATAAATGAAGAAACTCAACATTTATTTTAAGTTTAACGGCTAATACTGCCTTCAGACTGATCTCTCACACATCCACCCTACTCTCTATTTTGTGTTTGTTTAGGCGTTGTTTTTTTGTCTTAATTCATTCTGTCTACCAATTATTTTCACATTTGATACATCTATGTAATGCTTAATATTTTTAAAGTAGGCACATGTATCTACAAGCTATGTCTATTTTTTTGTATTGTTGTATTTTTTCTTATTTTTAATTAATTTATTTTTATTCTCTTCTATTTCCGTTGGCTCAGTTAATATTTTTGTATATCACAGATTTGTTACTGCTCGTACTTAATTGATTTTCCACCGCTCAGAGACTTTGTTATGATGTTCTTATTCCTGCTGTTGCCCCTTCTTGGAGGGCCTTGGGATTGATTTGGGCATGGGGGGGTGATAAAAAAGGCAGTGTATAATGAATGCACTGTAATTCCACTCCTTTGTATGTACTGTTACATTGCTCAAAAAAAGATAAAAAAAAAAAAAAAAAAAGTTTAACAGCAGATTTTTCTTCCTGAGTGAGAGCTGAAGAAAACAGTTATTTGTAGCTTAAGATGATCTAAATAAAATGTCACAACTGACAAAATATTTCAGAAATAATAAGATAAAATTATTAAATAAGACTCAGAGCATTCTAGGAGATAATAAAACAAACAATAAACAAAATTAAACAAAATTAACCCCCCTAAAATAAAAATAAATGTAATGTGAATGACACCACAACTTTTGTATTCAGTGACATAATACTTAAAAATGTACATATATTACTCTCTCTCTCTCTCTCTCTCTCTCTCTCTCTCTCTCATGCATATTATATACATACATGTATACTTAGCGCCATTAAAAATATATGGGTCTGAATAATATGTATATTTGGACATATATGTGGATGGGCCTCCTCGCCCCTGCCTGTCTCATCCAGCGGGATGGACCCCCCATGTGTCCACCCTACTGCATCCTTGCAGACTGGAACTACATCTGCAAATGGACGTCCATCAGTCCTGGTGCATCTCTAGCCTGTCCGTCCATGGGAGTGGATCTCTCCTTCGCTGTGGTTCTCCCCGAGGTTTCTCCCTTTTCCCACTGGGTTTTGAGTTTTTCCTTGCCGAGAAGGAGGGTCTAAGGATGGGGGATGCCCAGGACGCTACTCATCTTCTTGCTGTTTATTTGACCGTTGTTTACATCCAACTGACTCTGTAAAGCCCTTTGAGATAACCTTGTTGTGATATTGGGCTATACAAATAAAATTGAATTGAAATTGAATATATTAAATTAACTGGTTTGGGGTTACCTTCATATTAAAGAGGGAAGCCACTGGTCAGTAGAGATTGAGTTTTGGACAAATTGTGATCAACTTAACATGTTTATTCAGTCACTGAATACAGGTACTCAGAAATTGAAAGTGTCATCATTCAGTATTGGGTGTGTCCACCTCTGGGTTCCAAACAAGCAGTGCAGTAACAACGCATGGAACTAAGTCTCATGAGCCTGTCCTGAGGGATCCGATTACTCAGACAACTGATTGTACTGCAATGACAGCGCAGATGGCGAGCAACTTCACCACGGCTTAGACCTGCTCATAACATGCCAGTGGCACGTTCTCTATGTTGTATCGTAAGTTGTGGCATTTTGAGCTGGCAAAAACATTTCAGCGTTTTCTTTGCTGCCTTTATACAGTCTATTGACCACACCTAAAGTTACCTGTTAAACATGACTGTACAAGAGATTCAACTCAATGTCCGATATTAAAAGTGCGGGAGACTTTTGTGACCAAGTTTTCATCAAATCTGTAAAACCTCAGTCATAGCCTAAGTATCACAAATCTGTAAATCTTTCTGTGATTACTCACCTGAATCTCTTGCATTATGGTGAACAATTTCAAAGTGCCATCCACCATAAACAAAACCATGTGTTTACATTCAGAGCCAGGAGGTAACTTGGGCATCTTCGGAATTTTTTGTCGCGACGTGCATTGTGGGAAACGGAGGCTCACGCTGCTGCTGCTGTTGCAGGCAGACTTACAGATTCGTGATACTTAGGCTATGACTGAGGTTTTGCAGATTTGATGAAAAATTGGTCATGAAAGTCTCCCGCACCTTTAAGGAATTAGTCCAAATGCACGTCAGGAATAAAAAAAATACAGCTGTTAACTGTGTGTCTCATCTCGTGAGCAACATATACAAAATAGGCACCTGAGCAAATCATTTTCAGGAAATTATACCACATGTTTGGACTGTGTGTTTTTAATGACGCTAAGTATACAGGGTGGGGAAGCAAAACTTACAATATTTTGAGGCAGGGATTGAAAGACAGTGTATGACCAATTAGTTTATTGAAAGTCATGAGAATTTATTTGCCACAAGAAAATGTACATAATAGAAAATGTTTTTATTCTACAGGGTGGGGAAGCAAAATTTTCAATGAACATTTAGTTGTTTTTTCTCAGCAGGCACTACGTCAATTGTTTTGAAACCAAACATATATTGATGTCATAATCATACCTAACACTATTATCCATACCTTCTCAGAAACTTTTGCCCATATGAGTAATCAGGAAAGCAAACGTCAAAGAGTGTGTGATTTGCTGAATGCACTCGTCACACCAAAGGAGATTTCAAAAATAGTTGGAGTGTCCATAAAGACTGTTTATAATGTAAAGAAGAGAATGACTATGAGCAAAACTATTAGGAGAAAGTCTGGAAGATACTATTAAAGAAGAATGGGAGAAGTTGTCACCCGAATATTTGAGGAACACCTGCACAAGTTTCAGGAAGCGTGTGAAGGCAGTTATTGAGAAAGAAGGAGGACACATAGAATAAAAACATTTTCTATTATGTAAATTTTCTAGTGGCAAATAAATTCTCATGACTTTCAATAAACTAATTGGTCATACACTGTCTTTCAATCCCTGCCTCAAAATATTGTAAATTTTGCTTCCCCACCCTGTATGTGTCCTCCTTCTTTCTCAATAACTGCCTTCACACGCTTCCTGAAACTTGCGCAAGTGTTCCTCAAATATTCGGGTGACAGCTTCTCCCATTCTTCTTTAATAGTATCTTCCAGACTTTCTCGTAATAATTTTGCTCATAGTCATTCTCTTCTTTACATTATAAACAGTCTTTATGGACACTCCAACTATTTTTGAAATCTCCTTTGGTGTGACGAGTGCATTCAGCAAATCACACACTCTTTGATGTTTGCTTTCCTGATAACTCATATGGGAAAAAGTTTCTGAGAAGGTATGGATAATAGTGATAGGTATGATTATGACATCAATATATGTTTGGTTTCAAAACAATTGACGTAGTGCCTGCTGAGAAAAAACAACTAAATGTTCATTGTAGATTTTGCTTCCCCACCCTGTATATTCCCCTCGACATCCTACCAGTTTCCATGCTGTGCTCATTCACCCTGATAGAAACCACTTGAATGAACCAGTGGAAACAGGACGGTGCTAGTTACCATGTGATCTGTCTGACCTACAGGCAATGTTTAGGTACAATAACTTGGCATTTGTTCTGTTTGTGTAAGGTCAGCATAAAGGAAGTAATTACAACACTTATTTTAAAAGAGAAAGAGAAAAAAGGAGGTAGAAACTGACTGGACACTAATGGGCTTTAAATTAATTCATGGTAAAGAATGCCCTTTGGCTGTTGCATTAATAGAAATTATTCACAGTAGTGGGTTTATTATTTAAATTATGCTGCACCATTATCACTTAAAATGTCTTTGTACCTTTGCCTCTGAACATTTTGCAAAAAACAACTATTATCAATTCTTCTACATAAGCGCGTAAGGCTCATTACTGCAGACGTCAACCCCACATTTTTAAACGTACAAATTCACTTCACCATAATTGCTGTTGAATTATTAGCAGTGTAGACATCAGCAAATGAAATTATGAATATCCATTAACAGTCGAAATCCTGTGTGGAAACCCAGCTGACAGGCTGATTTAGATAAATGTAGATACGCATTAGGAATTCTGCCTTTAATTGTATATTTTAGCATTTTTACTAGGGCATAAAATACAGTATGTCAGATGCATTAAAGTGAATAAATACCTTTGTTAGACAGCACATGTAAATGCAGATCTGTTCCGTTTATGTAGTTTATTATAACTGTTGCTTTTGTGGCACCTGAGAGCATAATTTACCCTTATAGACCCTAACTGTTAAAAGAAAATAAGTTGCTAATTTAAAATGTTTTATAACTTTTGCAGCCCTGATTCGATCAATACATGTAAAAAAAAAAAAAAAAAAATCTACTAAGATGCAGTTTCTCAGCTTTTCAGGTGCATCAGATGTGTCTTATTTGGATGTTCAGAGGCCCCGTAGTGAACATGGAAACACCATCATCTTCTGCAACACAGGTTCACCAACAAAACCCATGTAATTTGACAAATGACAAGAGCTGTACATGCTTGTTCTGATGTTCAGTTAATGAGATCTTTTGTTGAAAAAGTCACTTTTTTTTTTTAGTTTTGTCAGTTTTGGTATAATAATCTTCAAAGCAAACCATGATTTTATGAACACCTACATGATCAGTAAATTAAATACAGGAAAACATTGGATTTTCAATGAAAAATGCTAAATTCAGAGGATAATACACTGTAGCCTATATTATTGGAGTAATTTTGTTTTCAGGCACATTCCTCTTCTTATTCCTATATATCATAACAGTAATCACTTTTGACCTGGTACAATGATTCCATAGTCCCAGCTACACTTTATCTATCAAGAACAAATCTCATCATCACAGTCATTTCATGAGAATAAGTAACATTTTTTATTCTGAATAAATTATTAACTTATGGGCAACAGTAGTCACTTTTCCATTGGACATATGCACAAAACTTTATCGATATTTACTAAATCTCAAAGAACAGAAGTGTGTGATGTTGGTTTTTCCATTAAATCACAAACCCAATGATTTGTTTATTCATTATCATGAGATGTCATGAGAAGTCATTCCATAAACATGGTGACGAACATAAATATTTGTTGTTTTGAATCAAGAATACTCATTACCCCTCTATCCTGTACTAAATTAAAAAATGATTGGGTTTCCTTGTGTGTCCACACATACCAGTCATGTTTGTTTTAAAACTCTTCTTCTTCACTTGTTGTAACATCCATCAACATCTGTTTTATTTGTTCACATGACTCTAGTTGCACATAAAGGTCTTTCCATTGCAGGATTGAGCAATATACCAATTTCATTAACCACCTCTTCCAAGTGCAAAAACTTTTCATTGGAAAACAAGGGATTTGGTGAAATAGTTTTTTTTCCATTAGGCCAATTTTTATGCGCAAGTCATATTCAGTGGAAAAGCGACTAGTGTCTTGTAATGAATGGTGTTAAATCGTTAAGGAAAGGTTAAATGCAGAGTAAAAATTCACTAAGTCTAGATCTACACTGCTCTTTTGATCATATGTGTAATTTTTAACTGAGCCTTAAATGGTAAAAGCGTCATGTCTAGTTTCTTATTACTAAATCATCCTGAAAACATGCTATGGATATAGGACTACACGAGGAACGATAGCTTTTTATAGCAACATCTGCAGTAGCTGATAAGCCGAGTCTAGGTGGTGTTAGTGAATCAAGACCCTTGACTATCTCCATAAGCTCTGTTGCAGTGGCCAGTTCTTAGATGTGGGTCTGGATAAGCTCAGCCCACATGTCATTTAAAGCTTTCAGAGAAGGATAACCAAAGGGGTAAAGAAAGGAAATCAGTTATCATACATGTTCTGTGGGTCACTGTGGCTTGACAGTGAAACGACAGACCTTCCCCTTCATTCAGCTGCTTCTCTGGTTCAGAATGTGGCAAACATGCGGAGCCGCTCGGCTTATCAGCTGCAACATGCCCCGAGGCAGACGGGATGACAGGACAGGGTAGCAACATTACACAGTGCAACACCCAGACCTCTAATGCTGTTTTGATTGGAAGACAAGGGTTGGTGGTTTTGTGTCTGTATCAACTCAAACATTTAATTTCAATTCTTTTTTTCTCCAACAACAGCTGTGACTGTAGTCGCTACGTCTGCAGCTTGTCCGTCCTTCTGTCAGTCCATTCCAGACTTATGAACTCGATATGCACCAACATCTTGAGGCAGTTTCTTCAAATCTGGCACAAATATTTTGTTGGATACAAAGATGAAGAGGTTAGATTTTGCGAGTCATAGGTCAAGGACACTGTGTCCTCCTAAGCACATTTTTGGCAAAAAAAAAAAAAAAGCTCTAGAGACTCTTCTCAGTCATCACTTCTGTGTACTGCAAGCATGTAGTAGTGTATTTATCCTTCCCTCTGTTTATTCTCCTCTTTTTTTGCTGTGTTCAGGATGTTTCTGGGCATTGACCTTCTGACAGTGACTTTGTGCCTCCAGTGAACAATATAAAACACACTTAAGTTACATGGTCGTCTCCTCTCTCAGGTCTTCCTAAATGTGTGATGAATTATACAACATGCCACACAGACCTTAATGTCACATTCAGGATGAGGTATGCACTTTGACTCTGTTTCCTCAGAACTTTCAGAAGTGAATCAAGGTGGGCTCATTACCTACGGCAAGGAGGTTATGTTTTTGCTGGCATTGGTTTGTTTGTCTGTCCGTGTGCAAAATAACTCAAAAAGTTATGGACGGATTTGGATGAAAATTTCAGGAAATGTTGATACTGGCACAAGGAACAAATGATACAATTTTGTTGGTGATGGGGGGGAGGCACTGATCTGCCTTGGCGGAGGTCTGCGCTCTCCAAGTGCTTTTCTAGTTTATTTATGTTTTTAGAACAGGGGGAGAGCACAGTCTCTTAGCTTGTGAGCTACTTTCACAATTACCAGATCAAAATGAATAAGAATGTTGTTTATGTTAGACTATTATGTTTATGTGTTTATGTTTATGCATTTGGCAGACACTTTTTTCCAAAGCGACTTACAGGGGAAAGCCAATCAAATCACTCAATCAAATTTTATTCATATAGCGCCAGATCACAACAAAAAAAGTTATCTCATGACACTTTATATATAGAATTGGTCAAAACCAGACTCTAAGCCAATTTACAGAAACCCAACAGAATCCTCCAGGAGCAAACACTTGTGACTGGTTATACATGTAATATAGACTGAAACTGACCCATCAACATGCAGGAGCACCACTGGGGAAAAATTTAGGGGTTGAGTGCCTTGCTATAGGACACATCAATCAATAAGTTCCCCTGGTGTGCCCCTATACCATAGCCTGAACAGGGACTTCAGCCCTGGACCATCAGATTAAAAGAATGATGAGAAAACTAACTGAATTAGAGAAAAAAAGTCCAATACTTAAAGGCAACTAGCCATCATATCTTCTGCTCCATGAAACACATGTTAATCCTCAGTAGTACACATATATGGTTCTTTAATACATTTGCATTGGACTAAAATGTGTTCATTTTCAATGGGCATATATGCAGCTGAAACAGGAAGCCTAGTGTATCCCAAATTTTTCAACATTAACATTTTAATATAACATTACAGTCATTATGGCCTTTAGAAAAATGTTTTTTGGGAAGGTGGGGTAGTGCAGTATAGACCCCTGTGGCTCTGCCTAAACTTCTGTCCTACTGGCATTTTTTCCGCCTTACATTTAATTTATAGTTTAAGTAGTTTTGAAACCAGTACTTTTACACTTTTACTTGGGTAAAAAGCTTTAGTTGATACTTGAACTTCTACAGAAGTCTTTTTAAACCCTAGTATCTATACTTCTACCTGAGGAATGAATGTGAATACGAAGACTCAACTGAAAAAACACTAGTGGGCACCCTTAAATCCTGGGCCATTTGTTTCCAGTTGGAATCAGTTCAATGTAACACACAACAAAGGAGCAGCTGATAGCAGAAGCTTCAGTCATATAAACCAGGCTATGATCAGAAAACAGCTAAAGGTAAGACAAAACCAGTAGTCATGGCTTCATAATGCCACCTTCATGTTTGTTCATCTTTGTTTTGTTCAGTGACTTTTAGCAGTAGAGAAACAATACTTGAACTGTTGGATATGTTTGCAGTGCAATATCTGTGTCACTATTCTGTTGTTTTATGAAATTATTCATGATATACGCTGGTTTCCGTCTGTTAGATTGTTTTGGATATTTGCCCATTTAAGTGCTTGTTGTTATGTTGTCCAACAGTTGGTTCTGTTGAGCTTTTAGACTGAGACTTAGACAAACTTTATTGAGCCACAGGGGAAATTACTTGGTCATAATAGCTCAGTTGCACACAAAAACACTCTTGAAAAAACACTAGTTACAAAAAAAAAAAGGAAGTAAGTGTGAAGGGATTAAAGCAATAAATAATATTAATAGAATAGACTAATTAAGCTGAAAAAATACAAGATTTGCATATGTACAAATCTACACACTGCTAGAAATAAGCCTAATATTCCTAAATCTGGTCAAATTGGCTTATATTACAAAAAAATTCTGCCAATGGGGTAAAAATTCTTGAAAGACAAAAAATTCTTGGCTAGAATTCTTAAAACAAGCAAAAAACCATAATGTGCCTTAAAACTAGACAAAAATGCTAGACTTTTTGCAAACAGTGCTTAGTCCAATATATATATATATATATATATATATATATATATATATATATATATATATATATATATTAGCTAACGTTCCACTAGTCACGTGGATGTATTATCACGGCCCAGACTTCCCTTTCTCTGTCTCTGTAGTTGCTCTACCTCTGGGTTCTGCAGGTGTTGGATCACCAGCAATTACCAGGAGCGGGCTTATGAAGGCTTCCAGCCAGTCTCTCTCTCTCTCTCTCTCTCTTTCTCTCTCTCTCTTTTGCTCTCTCTCTCTCTCTCTCTCCCTGCTCCTTTGGACTGTGTTTCCACTCTTCCTAGACCTATTGTTTCTTTGCCTTTTTCTGTTTGGCTTGCATCTGCTCAGGTATGGTGACTAGTTTTGGTTGTCTCCTTAGAGTAGTGTTATTTTTGATATTTGGATATTTTTTTGGTCTTGGTACGTTTGATTTCTTTTTTGTTGTGGTCTTGAGCCAGGCCATGACAGTACAGAACCAGTATATTGAATGAGTATATTTCTACAAGCATCATATAGCATTACTATGGCAACACAGACAGCTTCGTGCCCTTTAGTGCGTTCCTCCAGCTGCCTGTAGGCTGACACTTTGAACGTAAAGGAGGAAACTAGATCTTTGCCACAATTTAGTCATAATGAAAAAGGTCAATAGGAAGAAAATGGAAAAAAGAGAAGGACAAGAAGGACACAATTACACATATGTTTTATGTTTACATTTACTTAAAAATGCCACTTTGTGAATGAAGTCAAATGAAAAAGTAACTGCAAGGTTCAGATGAATGTTTACAGATGAATAGGAAGCTATCTGTCTGTCTGTCTGTCTTTCTTTCTTTCTTTCTTTCTTTCTTTCTTTCTTTCTTTCTTTCTTTCTTTCTTTCTTTCAATATATATAGTTATTGTCCATTTCATAATTTTCATTACTAATTCTTTATTTTTTTTTTTAAGAAATAAATAATTAGTAAAGTATTAAAGGATGTGAAAATCAGAACAGGTCATGTTGACGCAGAACAGACATCTTCACTGACTCTGGACAAATCATGTAGTCCTTGTATTTGCATAATTTTATGGTCTGATAATGCAACAGTTTTACAACAATCACAGACTTTGGGTCAAATATTTACTTTATATCTTGACTTTGGAATCACTTTTTTTTTTTTTTTTTAAATGAATGAATATTTTTATTTCGGTTAAGTACAAAACACATAGACTACATACAAGGAACAAACAATTAACAAAATTAGTAACTGAAAAAGGAAGAAGCTGAAGCCAGAGGTTTATTTATGCTTCTCCTACTCCCATCCTTTGAATTACCTGAAACTGCAGCAAATAAAACATTAACGCAAATGAATCTACATTTAATTTCTTAAGTCACTTAGAGATAATTTTACCTTTATAGCCCTTGAGAATTTGACAAATTATTATTATTATTTTTAAGGTAATTTTTTATTGATATTTTTTTACAGCAATAGTGCAAAAAAATGTCTAAACAATAGGAATTGTTGTTTTTATACAGAACAGAACAAACACAAACAAATAAAAAAAATAAAAAAAAAGAGCTTTGACTTTGGAATCACTTCTGTATTCATCTGCGAAACATTCAGATGACAACGTTTTATTGGTCATTTTAACAGGATTCTTCCACTTATGCCACTCATCCTCATTCACGAAGTGGAGTGAAAAGTTTACAAAAGTCTGTTTAGAATTAAACAGAAATGTTGACCAAATTTTCCACCAGTGTGCAATAGTATTTCATGATAAAGTGATGACATTTAATATCCAAAAAGTCACCTTCATCATGATGTGAAAACACTTTTCTGGCCATTATTCAGTGCCGTACCCCAGGGATAGAAGGGGAGATTAGGATCATATTTCATATTTGGTTGAATGCTGAATTGGTGACACTAATCTTGGGAGCCCACCTTGAAACTGTGCTGATTGTATAGATCCTCAGCGCTGCCGGGTTCAGGATGTGTGTGAAGCATCTGCGGTTTACAATTTATTGCCTCTGTGCTGCAAAATGTAAACTGCAACTTGACTGGCTGACAGAGACATACAACCCTGAGGAACTGTAGCTGTGACCACCGGTTTCACTGCCTTAGTTAATGGATACTAAAAAAAGACGACTCAGTAAATACATACTGTTTTCTGAATTACACCCTAAAACT